>NC_068352.1:33830020-34130020 GCF_014633365.1 Diospyros lotus
TATATTGTGAACGGAACAGAGCACAAAAACACCACCCTTCTTCTTCTTCTTCTTCTTCTTCTTCTTCTTCTGGGGTTGGGTTCATTGCAATTAATTAGCAAATTCAGTAACAAAACATGATGATGGATGGGTGTGGGTGGTTGGGGTTTAGGGTTTATTTAATTTTATTTTGATATACGCATACGAACGAACGAACGTAAGCCCAGCTGAGCTGAGCCGACGGAGGATGGCGGGGGGGGGGGGGGAGGCGTATATTTAAATAAAATCGCAGTCTAAAAGTATTATTAAACATATAATATATATTTATATATATAATAGAAAATGAAGGAAGGAAATCTTTGTCTTAACCTCAAAGCCACTTCACTTCACTTGCCTTTCCTTGCCCCAAACATTATATATCGATCCATCATCATCTTTATTAATATATAAATCCTGCCATAATATTCCTTCCAACCCCTTTGGCCGCTCCGCTCCCCCCCCACCTTTCTCTGTTGCTTCTACTTTCCCTCCTCTCTCTCCTCTCCCTCTCTCCGTGGATTCACATTCTCTGTCCAGGAAAGAGCTTTGAGGTATGAGGGGTCCTTTGGGGGCAGTCATAGGGAGGTACCCTTCAAGCGACGGGAGTGCCCAAACGGCCGGGATCATAAAGCACAACAGAAAATGCAGGGATATAGCCTTTCTTGTCGTCTTCATTGCATTCTGGGTTGGAATGATTGTCAACTCCAGCTTCGGATTCAACAAAGGAAACCCGTTAAGGTACACAATCAAGATTACCCCTCTCATCTCATCTCCCTTTTCCTTTCACACTCCAATTTCGTTTCTTTTAACTTTATGCTTTAAATTTCAAGGCAGATTGCGCCCGCCCCCCCCTTTGATTCTTTTAACTTTATGCTTTAAATGTGAAGACAAAAGATGGTTAAAAATGGTAGTCTTTGAGATTATGATGTGTCTGTCAGAGAAGGAAATGGTTTGTATCTGCCAAGCCCGCTGCTTATGTAGTGTATCATACTTCCAAAATTTGGATTTCCGTTTGATTTCTTTATGGGTCTCTGGTTAAGTTTGTTTATTGGAATCTTTGAAATCTTAGCTTCAAGGAAATTAACACTCCCTCCCATAGTGTTTTAAGTCTCCTTTCCCCACTTTCGCTTTGTGGAGTTGGGCATTAATGTTTAGTTTGTCTCTAGCAATTTCTACTACCTTACACCTACGAAGTTACTAGCAGTAAGTGGTATTGCAACAATAGGGTTGCCGTCTCACAGGAAACGTTGGAAGATTCCAATCCTTACTCTCATTTAGGCTTGGGACGTAAAAATTCAGATCACATTGTTTTGGTGGCTGGACATGATGGATTTCTGCTGTCCCTGTTTGGTTAGAAAAATTGTTAAAATGGATTCTTCGTTACTTACACACACACACACACACACACACACGCATATATATTTCATCTTCTTGTAATCTGTGCCCAGATGTCATTGATTCCATGCTCAACCATGGCCTGGTAGGATGCTGTTGTGCCTTTAAAAAGTACAGTGAGCAGTGAAAGAGCTTCTAGCCTATTTGAGAGGATTGGATGAGCGCTGAGTTGTCATTTGATTCAAGTTCCTTCCAAGGTGGCATTTTTGTATATTTGACTTCTATTAGTTCTATGATACGAGGAGAGGATATATGGCGGTGGTTGGTGATTATGTCCAAAAAAATGTGGAAATTTGTTGGTCATCTTCTTTTGCAAGGGATTTTCAGAGTCTCTTTCTTTTGAAAGCAATTAAAGCAATCGTGCTTTCAATTTAAAACTCCTATGTTATATTAAAAAACATACAAAGATCTTGTTCATACTTTTGCACCAAACTATTGACTAAAAAGAAAGATATCACTCCTAGTGTAATTTTCAGTTGTTTATCAATAGATTCCTTTTCATAATGTCCACAAGTCCCACAATTATAGAGCCTCTAGGTGTATCCACACTAGGTTGTCTCATGCTGACAATGCAAAACTATAGCCAATGCCCTTTGGAGTGATTTTTCCTTGACTTGGCCTGATTCGGAGAGGGAGAGTGATATACATAGAGTGCTAGCTTCCTTGTTGCTGTCCCCTTCTTTTATATAGGAGAAATTAATGCTGTCATGTCGCCCTAATAATTAATTCGTAATCATTAAAGACATAACTTCAAAGTATTTGCACATATATTCTCTTAAAAACTACTTTAGTTGCAACATTAGCTCTCTTTTACTTTCAAGTTTCGTGACCATTGGTTCAAGCTATGTTGGTAGAAAGAAGGAGTCTTAATCTCATTAGGATTTATCAATTGAAACTCTTTTTGATTACTTACCAAAACAAAAAAACCCATTCAGTTAAATTGAATTAACTATTTGATTATTATATGAACCTCTACAACTCATGAGTGACATCTAGCAATATTTCATGGTCATCCAAATATTGCAAATGTATATTGAGCCTTTTTATTAACAGTCACCGTGTAGTCGAATCTTTCTACCGAACAATACCATTTACTTGAATGAAATTATGGATATACCATTAACATAAGTTATTTCAATCATATGTGATCAGTCTTGTGACTGTAACTCTGTTGATCCACTTGGAACTCTTTGCAAGCAACCAATACATCTTGGCTAGGGAATTTTGTTAGCTATATAACATGTGGGTCATATAAGACATTCTCCCTCTTTATTGAAATTGAACATGTCTTTCATTTATGATTTACTATGAACAGTATATGCATGATTAAATTAAATGTCTTGATTAGAATAGCCATACTGCATGCTTACATTAAATTATAATAATTCCATACATAAGACAACCAGTGCCTCAGAGGTCAAAGGATCACTTGTGCTACTGCAACATGGTTTGTCATTTGTCAAACTCCATTGGACAGTTCCATAGAGCTTGGTCAAGTTCAGTATACTTGTGCTCTAATAAGCGCTTGTGTGCTTTCTTTATTATCTCCACACAAGTTAGTTGAAACTGGCTATCCTTCCTTCTGCTACCAAGCATAAAATGTGCTATTCTATTAGAATAATCATTGCCTATACGAATAAATTTTAGTAGGAATATTTATGATATAAGTATTAAAAGATATATGTCTTGTGCTCCTAACCTCTTTAAGTGTATTTTTTCTTTTAACTTATAATTTATGGATTATTTTTTATTTTTTTGCTTGTTATAATCGTTGGACTTACTCATGAAATAAATAAATGAGTGACAAACATGAATAGATTGCTTGCCCTTTATTAATTAATATTATATGAAAAATATAACAAAATGTTCGAATGCACAATGTTACTCAATTTGAATTTAAAGCACCTTACTCAATTTGAATTTGACAAATATGAATATATATTGGGCATGTTCGGCATTGGGCTATGTTGGGCATGGTTATGGAAGTGCTTAGAGCTTAGGGTTTTTGGTTTGCGCAAGGGAGCTTGAGACGCACTTGAGGATGTTGAAAAATAGGATAAGAGAAGAAATTATTATTTTATCCTTGTTTATATGGGTGAGGGAGTGTCCCCCCCCCTCTCTGGATTCTTTTTAGCTATTTTGGACAATTTGCTTTGTGAGTCGGTATTCATTTTCTTTTTATGAGATTTGCCCCTTCTTGGCATTTCCTTTTTTGATATCATATTTTTGTTGCTTATTAAAAAAATACTAGTTTCCTAGTTAGAGAAGGACATTATGTGCTTGGAGATGGAGGAGTCTTCTTACGTATACTCATGCATAGACCATAGAGGCCAGCTTATCAAATAGTCCAAGCATTGACAAGCAGTTCAGATTTTTTTTTTTTTTTTTCTGTAAATCAAACAGTTCAGAGTTACCAAGTAGATGGGTGAGAATTGGCACCAAGTTGAGCTGCTATGTGGATACATCAACTTGAGAAAAGTTACTAACACCTTGAATTGATAATATTAAGGAAATCTCCATGGTTGTATATGGAAATCTCTGCATGCACACGTCTTGATTGTCATCTAGAGATATCTCTATACTTAAAGATCGGCTGAGGTACAAATCCTTGAAAAGCAGGTAAAATGAGTGCCTCTCAGTCTACCCTTATCTTAATCCACAAAGCCACGTGATCCTGAAAGGTGCCTTTAGGTTCTTAATGAATCATGACCCCAACACTTATTCTTGAAGAGTCTCAAGTTTGAGGCTAAATCATCCAGACTTCAGGGTAAGAGATCTGATTCAACTTTGGGAATACATGTTTGGGTCATCAATGCGTTACCTTGTAAGAAGGAGATCAGATGGCTGCAACGTGGCATGCAACATGGCAAATGGGCCAATGTGCTCATTTGCCAGCATTCTTCTGAATAGTTGCTGCACAATCATCTTAGTTACACCAAATGGCTTCATGCTTGTGTTGGTAATTGGTTTTCTCAGCTTTGGGTGTTAACATGATCACTATGGGACAAATGTCCCTGGTTTTTGAAAAAGAAATATAGATAAAATTAGGGTCAAAGGGTTATGGTGAATGCCGTGCGGCTTTAGCTTTGAGATTTGATATAGGTATTGTTAATAGTTATAAATGGTTCCCGTGGTTGATTATGGTTGAAATATGGTGATATCTTGTCGAGATAATGCCCCAATTTATGATTAAGATTAAAGCTCCAGCTTCCCTAGATTCTAGGAGGAGATAGGATCTTATTTCTAGGAGTAGATGGGATCTTATCTATCTCTTAAATTTAGGAGATTGGTTTATCTTAAAATCTGTTGTTATATTGTATTTTAAATAACTTTGTTGTATTTTAAATTCCTAGATTTTAGGAATCTTTGTTTGTTTAAACTTCTCATGGAGTATTCAATGGAACACAGGAAGTATAATTTCTTTCTTCCGAGATTACATCATCCAAGCTGTGTCTTGCTGTTCGTTACAGTTTCACATTGGTATCAAAGCCTTCATTGCTGCTCTTAGATTCTGATTGTGCCTTCATTGCACTCCTTTCTCTCATTCTTTGTTTCCTCTCCTAGGCCTTTATTGCCTTCTCTTGATTTCTTCATTACTAAGGATGTTAGAAATCTCAGAGGTTAATCCTTGCCTAACCACTGGTGAGTCAGAACCAGATTTGATTACCGGAACAAATGGAAGTACCGGCATCGGTTCTGGATCTAGCAGTTGAGAACTGCCTGGAATGCACATTTCCTACAGACTGGATGGGAAAATTACCTCCAATGGGCACAGTTTGTTCGAACCTTCCTCAAAGGACGAGGAAAGCTAGGATACCTCACTGCTTCACCTTCGAAGACTACTGATCCAGCTTTTCTGGCATGGGATATCGAGGACTCCCTCATCATGTCATGACTGTGGAATGCCATGCAACCTGAGGTCAGTAAGAATTATATGTTTTTAGATTTTGCTAAGGCCATTTGGGACACCATTAGGCATACCTATTCCAAGGTACAAGATGCTTCGGTAATGTTTGATATCAAAACAAAGATTAATAGTACTCGACTAGCATCTCTAATTATTACTGAGTATTTTAACAAGATGAATGGGCTTTGGTTGGAGCTAGATCAATATCAAGAGATCGAGATGATATGTAGCGCTGATGCTGCCACTCTTAGCCAGATTATTGAAAGAGATAGGATTGTGAAATTTCTAGCTGGATTGAATGAAGTTTGATCAAGTGAGGATTCAGATTTTTGGTAGGGAGAAGCTACCCTCCTTGAATGAAGTTTTTGTTATGGTGAGGAGTGAAGAAAACCGAAGGGGAGTCATGCTTAGTGACAGTGGAACAGAAGGATCAGCCATGGTCACTGCAAAAAAAGGATGGGGCACTGTTCAAAATGGAAAAAACAGAGGCCAAAAATCGTGAAGGACTTTGGTGTAGTTTCTGCAACAAGCCTAGGCATACCCGGGATCATTGCTTCAAACTTCATGGCAAGGAGGCTGTGTTAAAGAAGATGGGAAGGTTTTAAAAATATGGCAGCACAAAAGCAGGCTTACATATCAGCCAAGGAGCACGAGGAAGGAGAGATAGCTAGTAAGGCATAATCAGCCCCAGGTATTGATCTTGCTCAACTTGATGGTGAGGAGATTAACAAACTTAAGGCTTTCCTTAAGACCATCAACGATGGAAACTGTGTTTTCGCCCAATAAGGTAATTGTTTACATTCAGTCTCTCTTAATGTCTCCAAATTGATAAGAATGATATTTGGATCCTAGATTCAGGAGCCACTGACCATATGACCCTTGATCCATGGTTTTTGACACTTATAAGCCTATTGTAACCTCTAAACAGATTACCATTGCTAATGGAACCTCAATTTCCATTAAAGGTCAAGGAACAGTTATCCTCAGCCCAAATATTACTCTTCAAAAGGTCCTACATGTGCCAAACCTATCCACTAATCTTGTGTCTATTCATCGGCTTACTAATGATCTAAATTGCCATACCAATTTCTCTCCTAATGTATGTGAATTTCAGGCCTCGAGGACCTGGAAGATGATTGGTGCAGCTAGGGAACAGTATGGGCTGTATTTTCTGGAGAAAAAGGGAGGCTATCCTTCGGCTGGAAATCGATCTTTTAAGGCTATTGGATTCTCTCAATTTACATCTAATCCCACTGCACATGTTTGGCTGCAACATTACAGGCTTGGTCACCCTCCATTTTCTCTTCTAAAAACCATGTTTCCTTCCCTATTTTAGTCCCTAGACCTTAGTGAATTTCAGTGTGATGTATGTGTTATTTCCAAGCATCACCGAGTGTCCTATCCACCTAGTAATAAAAGGTCATCTAAACCTTTCTCTTTGGTTCATTCCGATCTTTGGGGACCCTCTAAAAGGCCAAATTTTTGGGGGGGCCGATGGTTTATTTCATTTATTGATTATTGTACTCGAATGACTTGGGTTTTCTTATTGAAAGATAAGGCTGCAGGTAGCACCATTCTAATCTCCACTCAATTCAATTGCTAAATTCAGAAATTCCAAACTGATAATGAAAAGGATTATGTTAATAATCATTTGCACCAATTCTTTCAACAAGAAGGGATAGTTCATGAGTCTTCTTGTGTCCACACTCTACAACAAAATGGAGTGGTGGAACGGAAGATGAGACACCTTCTTAATGTTGCTAGAAGTCTCCTACATCATCATAAAGTGCTTAAGAATTTTTTTGGGGGAAGCTATTCTTACAGTAGCCTACTTGATAAACCGAGTACCCTCAAAAATCCTAAACCATCAAACCCCATTTCAACTCCTATCTACTCATTACCCGGATCTAAGTTTGCATTCTCCTCTTCCATTGAAGGTCTTTGGGTGTGTTTCTTTCGTTCATATTCCTAAGCAAAATAGAGACAAACTTGATCCTAGGGCCCTAAAAGTGTGTTTCCCTAGGCTATTCTCCTACCCAAAAGGGGTACAAATGCTACCATCCAACTACAAAGAAATTTTATATTTCCAAGAACGTTACATTTGTTGAATCCCAACCGTTTTTTTCTTCACCTCAGACTAGTCGCCGGGGGAGAATTTGGATGGTGACTAGGCGGTTGGGGATATTTTTCAACTAACTGAAGCACAACTCCCTAACTCTCAGCTCTCTTCTTGTCCTCCATTCAATTCTAGGCCTCTCTCATCTCAGCCAAACAACAGCAGTGAGCAGATTGTTCCTAAATCTCACAACTTGCAATCCAGCCAGCAGCCTCCAGGCCGTTTCAAGGGATCTCCCTATGTTTTCAAAAGAAGACAGCCTATTCTAGATCCACAGCAAGTACCACCATCTGACTCTAGTCAAGGTAAGGAATTTATACAACCCTCTATCCTAGAAAATGACTCCCAGCTTTCTGTTTTAGATTGTTCTAATCCTTCTAACCCAAGTTATGATGATTTAGATCTTCCTATTGCTGTTAGGAAGGGAGTCAGAAGCTGTACCCAGCATCCCTTAACCAATTTCTTATTCTACCACTGGTTGTCCCCAAAACAAAAAGGATTCCTAGCATCTTTGGATTCAATTGCCATTCCGAACTCAGTAGAAGAGGCCCTAAGAGATCAGAATTGGAAGCAAGCCATGATGGAAGAGATGAGAGCCTTAAAGAAAAATCAGACTTGGGAAATTGTGTCACAGCCAAGGGGGGTTTTGCCAGTAGGATGCAAATGGGTATTCAATGTAAAATACAAGGCTGATGGAATATTGGAAAGGTACAAGGCCAGGTTAGTAGCCAAAGGATATACCCAATCCTGTGGCATAAACTATTTTGAAACATTTGCTCCAATGGCAAAGATGGCAACAGTGAGAATTCTAATTTCTTTGGCATCATTTTTTGGATGGACATTGCAACAGTTTGATGTTAAGAATGCTTTTTTGCATGGAGACCTAGAAGAGGAAGTTTTCATGGAGTTGCCTCCAAGATTTCAAGGAGAAGAAAAAGAAAAAGTCTGCAGGCTCAAGAAAGCCCTCTATGAGCTCAAACAATCCCTAAGGGCCTGGTTTGGCAGGTTCTCTAAAGCCATGAAGACTATGGGATACAATCAAAACCAGGGTGATCATACACTCTTCATGAAGCACTCAAGGGAAGGAAAAATTACAGCCTTGCTAGTATATGTGGATGACATAATCGTGACTGGAGATGATGAGGAAGAACAAATGCTACTAAAGAGGAATCTAGCCCAAGAGTTTGAAAAAAGATCTTGGTATCCTCAATATTTCTTGGGCATTGAAGTGGCCTACTTTAAGGATGGTATCTTCCTATCTCAACATAAATATGTTTTGGATCTACTTGCTGAAGCAGGACTTATTGGAGGCAAGGGTTCTAGTGTCCTAGCGGAACCTAATGGAAAACTATAGCAGAATCCTGATAGTCAACCAATTGACAAAGGGAGATATCAAAGGTTAGTGGGTCAGTTGATATACCTTTCTCATACTAGACCTGATATTACCTTTGTTGTTAATCTTGTGAGCCAATTCATGCATAACCCAATCGAGGAGCACAGGCAAGCTGTAAGGAAGATACTTGGCTATCTCAAGACTACTCCAGGTAGGGGTTTATTGTTTAGAAGAGAAATTAGATGTTAAAGGCTTTACTAATGCTAATTATGCGGGATCTATCACTGATAAAAAATCAACCACAGGGTATTGTGTATTCTTAGGTGGGAATCTAGTGTCCTAGAGGAGTAAGAAACAGAGTATCCTGGATAGATCAAGTGCATAATCAGAATTTAGGGCATGGCCCTTGGAATGTGTGAGTTGCTATGGCTCAAGATTATCCTAGAAGATTTGAAGATAAAAGTTCAGGGAACAATTGGGTTATCTTGTGATAACAAATCTGCTATAAGTATTGCACACAATCCGGTTCAGCATGACAGGGCAAAACATATTGAGATAGATCAATACTTTATAAAAGAAAAATTGGATGCAGGATTAATCTATATTCCTCATGTTTCATCTGAGGAACAAGTAGCTGATGTATTCACAAAAGGTCTGGCAGCCAAGAGGTTTGAGGATCTAATATGCAAGCTTGGAATGGTAGATATCCATTCCCTATCTTGAGGGGGAGTGTTGAAATATGGTGATATCATTGTCGAGATAATGTCCCAATTTATGATTAAGATAAAGCTCTAGCTTCCCTAGATTCTAGGAGGAGATAGGATCTTATTTCTAGGAGGAGATAGGATCTTATCTATCTCTAAAATTTAGGAGATTGGTTATATCTTAAATCTGTTGTTATACTTGTATTTTAAATAACTTTGTTGTATTTTAAATTCCTAGATTGTAGGAATCTTTGTTTATTTAAACTCCTCATGGAGTATTCAATGGAACACACGGAAGTATAGTTTTTTCTTCCGGGATTACATCATCCAAGCTGTGTCTTGCTGTTCGTTACAGTTTTCGACAATTATTATTAATCATCAACTAAAAAATGCATTTCTTTTAAGGTCTTGTGATCTGAAAAATGTCCTTCTGAACATTTGATAGTGTTTTTTGGTGTAATCTTAGAAATTTAACATTAAGACTGTTCTGTCATATTTTGCCTCTTCTTATCTGTTTATGTATGGCTTTGATTGCCTACCCTTCTTGCAAATTATGCCTGGAGCTCTTTCATTAATTAATTGCTCTGCATGTTATTGTCTGAAGATGTTTTGCATGTTTCAACTACTAAGGACTTGGAAACAGATAATATAAAGTGATCACATTTCTGTCATGGATGTTTTAACAGACTTGCTAGAGTGTATAATTTGGTAAAGTAATTGTAAGACTTAACATGCACCTAACTCATTATTTTCTGTTCTTTGACTATGGGGCATTGTAAGCCTAGAGAAAGGATTAATTAGATTGATGGAAAGATTTCAAAAACAAATGTGCTATTAAACAAATTAGTAAATGATTCTTAATGGGGTAAAATGCAAGCATTCACAATGGTGGAACTCAGAGTAGATGAATGTTCCCATGCTAGAATATAGATGGAGACCCCCCTCCCTCCTCCTCGTGAGTTTGCTTATTGGTGTTGGATCATGAAATTTAATATGAGGGTTGGCCACTATTCCAGTTTGGTGTTATTTCCTTCTTGCAAATTTAATTTGATATTTATAGATAATTCTGTAGATATCTTTTTTTTTCTGTAAATAATTCTTTAGATATCATTTTCTGCTTGACATGATTCTGTTGATGTGGAAAGTAAAATCGAGAGGTTTAGAAAATATTCTGTGCTAAATAAAGGATTGGGTTTCAATACTTCTAGTAGTCTCAAATTAATAATGTTAATGGGGAGGTAGAAAGAGGGATACCAACAATATTCATTTACAAACAACTCTCTAATCATAGGTAGCTGTGCTTTAATAATATCCATTGCTTTCATCTTAGGGAGGGGCATTCAATACAATGTTGATGATATTGACTTGAGCTTAAGTTGACTTAAGCTGTAATGAGACTTATTACAGCTCTCTTGTAAGACACTCCTCCTCGCTTCCCTGTCCAATCATTCCCTAGATTGTCATTAGACTTATTATGGTTCTCTTGTAAGACACTCCTCCGCAGCTCCCTACCCAATCATCCTCCTAAACATTTTTGGTGGAACAATGGGCTAGTTTTAACTTTAAGTGCATAAACCCTTCAAGTGTAACTTGTATAAATTTGCACAGCAGACAGGTATTTTTGAAAGCAGATTGGTCCATTTTCTGTGTGCTTATTCCATGGACTTAATGCTTTAATTTTGCTCCCTTTCTTCCCTTCATTTTAAATGTGGTTCTAATGTATTCTGTGAACTTTAGGCTTAACTATGGGCTGGACTATAAAGGAAATGTATGTGGCGATAGGCATGCAAATCCTGACCTTCGTGAACTGGAACTCAGATATTGGTTGAACCCCAACCAGGTTTACCAAAGTGGTTTGAAAAACAGCAATTTCAAGCTTGACAATGCCCGGAGTATCTGCTTAATGGATTGCCCTATCCCGTCGGAAGATTCACTGAATTGGGTGTGCGATTATCCAGACGGAGATATTCGCCTCAAAGTTGATGACTGGATTGATAGGAACTATGATTATTTTGCAGACCTTACTCCAGTGCTAAGGAACACATCTCTTCAACTTCAAGGTCCCTGTTATCCTGTTATATACCCAAGTGTAAATGGTAAGCTATTTGAAGTTTAGGTTTGGACTTCAACTTCTGGTATTGGGATAAAATTGCATTATCAAGATTAAAACTTTTTTTTTTCCTTTGTAACTTCAATTTATGGGTATGTGCCTTGTCCTTTAAGACTCTATAAATCTTTTCCTTTTTCAGTTTACTGGACTTGCCAGTTTATAGCCCGTGCATCAAATGTTTCTTTGCACCATTGGCAGCAGATGGGTGGAGTGAGCATTGTTGAAGACATACTCATAGATAAATCTATTCACAAGTCCATCAATTCACATTCATCAGTTTTGAAGGTAAAGTATTATTTTTGGTCTGTGTCCCTCTTTTTCCAGTGGTCATGCTCTAATCACTTGACCTTAATCCTAGCCATTTGACATTAAATTTAAATGTAGTTGGATAAAGAGTTACCTAGTTTCATTGAGAGAGAGAGAGAGAGAGGTGGGGAGGAATATGGTTGTGGTGCATAAACTACTTCAGTTCTGGAGAAATCTTTTTTTTTTTTCTTCTGGCTTAGTCTCAGAACTCAACTTGATAAAGAGGACACCCCTAGTGCACAAAGCTCTACTTTGTGAGGGTTGGGAGAGGGTCGTTTTTGCACACGACCTTTCCCCTTATTATTATTATTATTTTTTGCAACAGGCTGTTTCCACTGCTTGAATGCTTGACGTTCTAATCACAAAGAAGAAACTTTTCCATTGATACCAAGGCTTGCCCTCAAAAACTCACTTGTTAATTTGAAATAAAACCAGATGGTGTTGTTTTGCCCTGGACTTTTGCCTAGAGGATCCTAGAGTCAATAGTTCTACAGATGTGTGTGAGGGTAACCCTTATCAAATTATTGGAGTTGTTTTCCTATCAATTCCAGCTGTTGAAGAGACATCTGTGTCTGTGAAGGTAACTTTGTTTGATACCTGATAACTATTTTGGTTCTCTTCTAAGAGGTAAACAAACAACAACAACAACATATTCAGCCTTTATCCCATTATGTGGGGTCGGCTACATGAATTCTAGACTTCCATGTATTTATGTCTTTTGTCATATTTTCATTTAGGACCATACACTTCATATCAAACTTTAATGTCTCTCCCTAAGTCTTCTTGGGCCTGCCTCTATCTCTTTTTTTGGCTAATTGTTCCATTTCATCAACTCTCCTCACAGGAGCATCTCTTGGTCTTCTTCTCACATGACCAAACCATCTTAGTCTAGTCTCTCTCATCTTCTCCTCGATCGGCACTACTTCTACCTTATTACGAATAACCTCATTTATAATTTTATCTTTTCTTGTATGGCTGCACATCCATCTTAGCATCCTTATCTCCGCTACACTCGTCTTTTGCTCATGCTGGTATTTGATTGCCCAACATTCTGAGCCATACAACAAAACTAGTCTTATAACTGTCCTATAGAATTTTTCTTTTAGTTTTAATGGGATTTTACCATCACATAACACCCCTGATGCATTTCTCCATTTTAGCCAATCTATCTTAATTCTATGCGTGACATCCTCGTGAATTTCTTCAACTTTTTGAATCACTGATCCCAAATATCAAAAATGGTCTTTTCTTTGTATGATTTGGTCTTCTAATTTTATTATAACATCCTCCACTCTTGCATTCTTACTAAATTTATATTCCATATATTTTGTTTTCCTTCTACTTAATTTAAATCCCTTAGATTCAAAATTGTTTCTTCATAACTCAAGCTTAGTGTTTACTCCCTCTTTTGTTTCATCCACCAACACTATGTCATCTGCAAATAGCATACATCATGGCAACTCTGTCTGAATGTGTTCAGTGAATTCATCCATTACTAAAGCAAATAAATATGGACTTAGTGCAGAACCTTGATGCAGTCCCATTGTAATTTTAAACGGTTCAGTGTCCCCTCCGCATGTCTGACCCTTGTCTCTACACCGTGATACATGTCCTTAAGGGCTTGTATATAGGTTATTCGGACTCTTTTCTTCTCTAAAATCTTTCATAATATTTCTCTAGGGACCCTATCATAGGCCTTTTCTAGATCTATAAACACCATATGCAGGTCCTTTTGATGATCTCGATACATTTCCATTAGGCGCCTCGTAGGTATATAGCTTCCATTGTTGACCTACCAGACATGAAACCAAACTGATTTTTCGAGACATTTGTTTTTTTTCTGAACCTTTGCTCTATTACTCTCTCCTAGAGTTTCATGATATGGCTCATTAACTTAATTTCTCTGTAATTTTCATAGTTTTGAACATCTTCTTTGTTTTTGTATATAGGAACTAAAGTACTCTTCCTCTCTCTTCTGAGAGGTATATAGAATAAATTCTTTATCAAATTATTTCTTATTTGTCTTTGTGGAGTATATCAGTTATGTCTTGCCTGTGGCTTGTTCATCACATGTTCTCATGGTGAAACTTATCACTTATGTTATTTTGCAGAGATATGTTGCTGATATTGGCAAGTCTTGGCCTGTATTGATTGTTTGTGGAGGAATCTTGCCATTGTTTTTATCAGTGATATGGCTCTTGATGATTAGGCATTTTGTTGCTGGGATGCCATGGATAACAGTCATCCTCTTTAATGTCCTCATGATTTCATTTACAATGTTTTACTATTTAAAAGGTTAGGTCATCTTCTCCAGTGTTTTTAGGTAATGGCTGTATGGGAAAGCAACTGATGCTTCAATGCATCTTAGATAGATAGAAAATAATTCTTCATGGAAAATATCAAAGGAGCCCAGACACCATTTTATATCTGTCCTTACAAGTAAATTTGTTGATATGCATGTTTGTCTGCCGGTTCTACTTTCTGAAACAGGCTTTTGTGTTCTATATAGTTGAGTGCCTGCCCTTATGCTTTATATTGCATCAGGGTTATGATTTGTCTATATATAGGTAACATTTATGATTTGATGCTAGGTTCAAGCTTGGACCTCATATGCAAAAGATTTGTTGTGAAAGTTCGTTTCATAAGCATGTCATATGATGATAAGATATCATTGCACAAGATGCAAATATGTTATGTTATATGATGGATGCTTGTTCTACTTTTTGAAAATTTTGGGATCTCTTTTTTTTTTTTTTTTTTTTACTTCTGTCTACTTTTTTGTCTGGGAGTAGTTCTTTTTACTCCTTTATGTTGGTTGAGTGGCGCTTCCCCTTTCTCTGTCTTTTTTTTTTTTTTTAAATCTTTATTTGGAGATTCATGTATCCGTATAGGTACAAAGGGTTGTCTTTAAGTGCATAGTATTATTATAAATCATGCGAACATGGAGTGACACCCTTGGCACTTAATTAATTTGTATTTTGTTTTCAAATAATGTGAAATATCTGGTTACTGCTTCATTATATGGCCACTTATTCTATTAATGCCATGTAATGATTATATTTTTCTTTTGTTTGCTTTAGCTGGATGGATTGGAAACAGTGCCATTTCCCCAATTATTGGCGAGCACGATCCATATTATCATGTATCTGCGAGGGTGGGTTCTTAAAAATGACGAAGTCCTTTATAACTGGAAGTTTTTATTACTGTTGTGTTATCTACTAAAGCATCTGCATGTTTCAGGAGCTTAATCATCTTCATGCTGTTGCTATTCTCATGACTATTATTATGATAATTTCCTTCCTTTCATCTATTGCCATTGTACGCCGCATACTAATGGCTACATCTGTTCTCAAGGTAAGCATAATAGTTCTCTTGACATTTTAATTGTGAAAATGTTTTAACTGTTAGCCTAAAGAATTTAGAAGCTTGAAAAGTTTAGGAAGTATTTTGATAGCTGGACATGTTACCTGAACAAATTCATAAATTTTTTATTTTGGATTAAACTCTGCCACAATGTAAAATGTAGCTATTTTAAATGTTAATGTGTGTTTCCAGGAGTCTGAAGTTATATAGAATGATAGAAAGAACTTAGGTAAATGCTAATGGACTTATCTGGAATTGATCTAACGGCGTTTGCATGTTTATCCCTCATCTAGGCTTCTCAGTTTTATGGTGTCAAGGATCTTACCAAACTAAGTCAATCCAGCTCGCATGCATCATAGATATCCTCCAAATTATAGTCAACCTTCTCTCTGCACCAACCTTTTTGTTTTTTCTCCATCTTTCTATATTGTAACAGGGATTTTACTGCCTGTATGTAGAGTTGTAAAATGGGCTTTGTTTTCTTTCTTTTTTTCCCCCTCTTTTTTCATAGGGTTTTAGCCGCCTGTACGTAGAGGTGGCATAGCCCATTTTACTGGTCTGGCCTGCAAATCTATCCAACTTTTTCTTAATTAACAAGCACTTGATATTATATCAAGCCATGCAGACTGATGACTTGTTTAGCTTGAAAACAAGGCTTGAATAAAGAATACAAAAAGGCTTTGATTATAGTTGTCTTGATATGTAGCTTGGATCAAATCAAACTGCTCCACAGAGAGATGGAGAAGGAGAGAGAGAGAGGTTCATAGTGGGGTTTGTCTTTATTGCAAAAAGGTGGGATTTGAGGTGGCCAAGAACAGCCATGCTTAAACTTATATTTTCAAGGCTTGCAGGCTGCCATATGGGTGGCCCAGCCTGTTTTATGCCCCTACCTATATGTATCAAAGATATCCTGCTGTGCTAATCTCTTAAGCAACATAGCACCCCCTTTGAGGTGGAGGCTTTTTCTTTGTTTTATGTTCTATGCACGAGCTACTTGATTGTGGTCAAGAGAAGGGGCCTATTGATGATTTTACCAAATTCCTGTGCAGGTTGCTGCCAAGGTCATTGGAGAAGTTCAGGCTCTTATAATCTTTCCTGTCATACCTTACTTTATCCTTGCAGTTTTTTATATGTTCTGGTTTTCAGCTGCTCTGCATCTTTTTAGTTCAGGACAAGTCCTTGAGAATAACTGTAACTCCAACTGCTGTGCCTATGTGCTTGAGTTGAGACGGGTTAGCTGTGACCGTTGTTGTGGTTATAGCATCCACTATACTTCTCATATTGGTGCCGCAATCCTTTTTCACCTGTTTGGATGCTATTGGGCTACACAATTTTTTATAGCATGTTCTTCAACGGTCATTGCAGGTTCTGTTGCTTCATATTATTGGAACCGTGGTGAAACATCGGTAAGCTACTCAATCAGTTGTTTAAATGAAAAATCTATGGACTTTTTTTCTTCTTACTGGGGTAAACACTATCCTTATAATATCATCAATATTATGGAATTCTGCCTAATGACTTTATATTAGAAGTTTTGCTTGCAAAGTGCTATAAGTTGAGGGAGGTGCCTTTTTTCTCAACCTCAAGGGTGCCCTGTGGAATTTCCCAAACAAAATAAGAAACTATATTATATATAATCACATTGGTGGAGTGACACCTATTTTAGATAAGATGTGGGAGATGTGATTAAGATAGATTGGACATGTGAGAAGAAGATTGATAGGCACACTTGTGAAAAGGGTGGATGCAAGGAGAAAGTTTATAGCAAAAGAGGGAGATGAAGACCAACTAAAACCTGGAGAGAAATCTTTAAACATGACTTGGGATATGATGACTTTACGAAAGATATGGTCATGGATAGAGATGTCTGCAAGTCTAGAATTCTTGTAGCTAGGCCAACCTAGTGGGAATAAGGCTTGTGATTGTTGTTATATGTAGGCTTGCATACAATACATCACATAAAAAATTTAAACTCGCAATATGTCAATGGATTATGTGTTTAAAAGCCTCCATTATCACCCAATATCCAATATCCGAACATGCAATTAATACTTTGACCCAATGATATAGTTTCTTGTTTACAAATTGTTTAAATCATGCGATTGTTTTTTGCTTAGCTCTTTTCTCCAGGACTTCTTTCTCCTTGTTGGACTTGTTAAGGAAAGATCAAAATTATTTGTATCAGTCATGTCATTTTGGTGGTACCTAGCAGCATAAAGGCCATAAGAAGGGAGGCAGCCATAACATAATGTTATTATTTCTGCAAAGAAGACTTTAGGCTTTACAAACATAAATAACACTAACATCAACAAATCCTTTGTATAAATCCAATTGACTGGTTGAAATTGTCCAATTTCACTCATCACCTTTGTTTGTGAAGGCCATACCTTCAATAAAATAAATGACGATTTATCTTCTTCGGATCCCTAAGCTCTCAACCCATTTTTTCACCAACTTGACTTAAATTGCATGACTCCTTTACCCGTGATGACAGTCTCATTATTGCAGTGCCCAACCATCCTAAACAGTGTTTTTTATCTTTATTTGCTGCTGCCTATACCTTATTTGGATTTAACCTTTTATTATTAGCATTTACTGCATCATATTTAGTTAATTTAAGGATGAAGTAACTTAAAAAATAATGCTCTACTTACAATTTATAGGATGTGATGGCACTCTCTTAAACTTTATGCAGAATTTTTTTTTTTTTTGGTCTTTTCTTGTGGTAAAAAAATGAGGTCTTCTTGGTCATAGAACATAGAAGGTAATAGTTTTTTATTTTTTTAAATCCCAAGATTAGTTGGTCCAGTGACATCAGCTGATACAGTAGCTACATGGAAATTTAAGAATATCTAATTTCAAAAGTTGCTTGGACCTACAAATTGCACACTTCTTTTTCCTACTATTGTTGTTGGGGTACAACAATTAAAATTTGTTTGTTGTAAGGAAACTTAGCAAGCAATCAGAAGAATCCAAGGTATCCCTTGGCCTCCTTACCCTACCCACAAGATCTAGGAGAGAAGGAAGAGGCTCGATTCGCTAGCCGACAAAGCTGTGGAGCTGGAGAAGTCCAAGGAGATACATCCCCCGCCTACATTACCCGCATTGTCCTGCGGCAACACTTCCTTCTGGGGGTCCTTCCTTACCCGGGGGGGGGTGGTCTCCTGAAGGCCCTTCTAAGCTTAACCTTGGGACAACACCACGAACAAGGTCTCTTAGTTCAAAAGACGCATACCGAACTTATTGGGGTCTCTCAGCTCAGAAGACTCATACCCAACTTGCTAGGGTCACTCGGTTTAGAAGAGTCACACGCAACTTGTTGGGTCACTTGCATCTCACTCTCCCGCATTATAAATTTATTATTGTACTTGGGCAACAACACCTACCATTCCATGTGTTTAATGTTTATATGATGAAGTACAAAAATTGGACCAAGATCTAGTGTATAGCAGTTCCCAATGTTGAAGAAATGAATGAAGATTAAATAATTGAAAGGGGTTGTGCCAATGGCTTGTGGAGATTTTGGTATACTTTTGGAGTTTTTGTCCCATCTTGGTTACATATATGTGCTATTGTTCATAGAATGGAAAAGGAAAATGCTAGTTGACTTTTGTTTCCTTCAATGTAAGATACTTGACAATATTTCCTTGGTTCCCTTAAATGAAATTAAATCCTATTGCTTCTCTTTCCTATGTTTAGTAGTGTTTTCTGCAAATTGCAGCCAGAGATTCCATTTCTTCCGGTTTTCTCCTCAATGAAGCGACTTATGCGTTACAGTCTTGGTTCTGTGGCTCTTGGCTCTCTAATCGTATCATTTGTTGAGTCCATCAGATTTATACTTGACGCAATTCGTCGCAAGTTGAAAGTTGTTAATACAGTACCAGAAAGCTGGATCGGAAGGGTGGCATTTCATTCTTCTCAGTTTTCCAGACGGGGCATTGAGTGGACCATCAAATCTGTGAACCGCAATGCTTATATCATGGTAATTTAGTGAACTGATCCTGGCAAGTGTTTCTTTTCTTCCATTTTGGTTTTGGTTTTTGATTGTTTGGATCCACATCCATAAATACTGTATCTGGAACGGAAGGAGAGGAAAATGCACTTCTCGTAATTTTTTTTTTTGGCAAGCATTTAACAGGATTGATTCTTGCATAGAAGATAATACTATTCCCAAAGGATTTAAAATGCTTTTCTTTTTGTTTTATGCTAAGGAAATTCATAAATCATTTTTCAGTTGCATAGTATTTCATCATAATCAACATACGTGACTTTTGCTTTTCTTTCTGGTCTATGCCTTCATTCTTAAATGCATGGTTCTGACTTTCAGATTGCTATAACGGGCAAAAGCTTCTTTAAGGCTTCTGAGATTGCAACAGAACTGATTATCAGCAATATCCTCCGGATAGGGAAAGTGAATGTGATCGGTGACGTTATTCTCTTTCTTGGGAAGTTGTGTGTCAGCCTCTCAAGTGCTGTCTTTGCTTTTCTCATGTTGGACACTCACAATTATGCCTCTGCCCACAACAAGATCTCCTCTCCACTGTTTCCTGTGCTGGTATGTTTTATGTTTTCTATTTTTCTATTTCATAAGCTGTTGAATGAAGAAAGTTATTCATCAATACAGCAGGTTATTGAAGCATTATAGCATAAAAGGACCTTGTTAGTTTTAAAAGCATATTTAAATAAAAGTATAGACTAGAAAACAACTGGGGGCATCTTAATGTAACGTTATCATTTATGCAATTTATTATTACAGTTGCAAGGGGAAGGCTTGTCATCATCTTTTAGGTGTTGGCTAAAAAGCACAGATACAAACAGGGGACTTGGAAAGGAACACTATGCTACACAAAACAACTAGACACTGGAGTTTTCAAACAAGCTAGGACACAGGATAGAAAGAACACATCAATGCATATTTTTTTATTGGCGGCACATGAATTGTAGTAACTAATACATTTTTTTTTTCATTTTGCATACATTTTGAAAAGCTATATACATAAATAAGTTGAAATTGGAAAAAGTAGAGGATGAAGGATTAATGTGTATAATCTTCATTGTTTGTTAATTTACAATTGTTTTTTGACTTGCTCATTTAGATTGTAATGGGAGTCTATTTGGTTTAAGTGATTTATAGATATGCATGTTCTTATCATGGGATTGAGTTTTCGGTAAGTGTCTAATTTTAGAATAATTAAAAAGAAATAATACCACACTTTTGGGTAAGTGGGCACATATTCAAAGCATCCCACATGTTTTATCAGAACGAAAGGGCATCTTCTTTTAAGTGTGTATGTATTTAGATTACAACTCCTTGAAACTGCACAAAAAAAAAAAAATCATGATTGTTTGAGAAAAGCTTGGTTATTATCATAGAGAAGAGTTTGTGTGGATGTGTGTGTATCATGCTATGTTTGATCCGGATGGAAAACATTATATATAATGGTCAATATTAACCGTGGGAATCATTTACTTTAAGAGCTGGAATATCAGTAGATGATAAGCTGCTAAACTCACTTGACTTACATGAACCTGCCCGAGGCATTATCTAAGAATCTATTTTGCCATGATGGTTTGGTTTGTCTTTCTATGCTTACCTTTTCGCCAAAATGACGTTCAGACTTATTTGACTGATATTGCATCAGTACTGTTGAATCAGAACTAAGACATGATCACGTTGTTGCTGCAGGTGTGCTGGGGCTTGGGTTATGTTGTTGCTACTCTGTTCTTTGGGGTCGTGGAGATGTCAATCGATACCATCATCCTCTCGTTCTGCCAAGATTCTGATGAGCACCAAGGGACGGCTCAGTATGCCCCTCCCCTTCTCATTGAGACTCTAAATGACCAAAATGAGATGCAGCGACTCACACAATAATAACTCTTTGAAACCTGCCAATGCTTGTTTGCTTATTAGCTTCATGAGAGAGTAGGACTCGTTGCTGCAGCCACTGTACTGTTCATCTTCGGTTGCCCATCACAATCGGTTTCCTGCTTCTATTTTTGACGCCGTTCTGAACTCTTACATTGCCTTTAGTGTATATATTAGAAATATTCTGTTTTAGCGTTTTAAGCTTCATTTCATGCTTCAAGTATTGATCAAATTAACTAATATTAGTGGTTTCAAGGAACCTGTTTAAGGTTGATAGTCAATAACATGAATCCACAATAGTCGATAATATTATAAGAAACACCGGTCAAGACAATTACGATACCAAGACAAAGGCTTAGCCTCCTCCAAAGTCTTTTGATATCTGATGTAAATTGACAACCCTAAGGTAAGGCTTCATAGCCCAATTCTAAAGAGACCAACATCTAGATAGGCAATCTTCATGTAACATTTTGATCATTGAAAGTTTCAACAACCAAAGAGAGCTCCAGCAATCTATACTTTAATTTCTATGTTCAAATGGGCTCCAGGAAAGCAACAGGGGCCAAGCTCAATGGCTTCTCTTCCAGTTGATGACAAGACGGGTCACAAAAGTTTCAGATTACATTTAACCTCAAGTCATAAGTTGTATTAACTTCCACTCATTTGTTGGCAAAACTCAAACATTTTGGGTCAATCTCATCTAGTTTGATCACTATTGTTTGACCATTGTTTTCCTCACTCCATTTGATGGATTCTCCATCCAGAAGCTTCGTAACCTGAAATCAGAAAATTCATAACATGCATAATTTTTTTGTCCTTTTCTCGAGAAAGACTAAACACAAAGAATCACACAGATGCCTAAATGAAACTACATGGCACAGAACTGAAATAGAGTTGCTATCGACATGGTTTGACAAGTGTCACTACTCCAATCGTTTGGAAGTCTAACTAGTGGATTGTCTAGTAATATTCGTGTTTGTTGTGTAAATATTTTAATTAGAGAGTCATGTAAGACTAAGTGGAAAATATTTTACCTAGTCTGTCATATATCTCGTATTCAAGCATTAGGACTACAATGTACGCACACAAAACGTGAGTACTATAATACTATTTAAAAATAACTGTATGCGAAAACACGAAGATACATTCAGCCAAAAGCACACACAAAGAGTCCCTTCTTTTTTCTGCTTAGAGAACTTTTTTTTTATTTAGTCATACTTTCACGGGAAAACATTAATTACAGATTTGGAGGTACTTATCTGGAAGAAAAGACTACCAAGAAACCACCCATCAGATGTGATGAATTGTGAAGCATCATGAAATTGGGGAAAAAATCAAGAAGTAGATCTCTAAGTTGCAGGGCAGCTTTTGGAGGGGAATGGAATGCTGACAATTTGCCACAGGCGACATACCATTGACTTCAACAACCCGGAAAAAAACACTTAAAAATAATATATTTAAAATTCTTTTAACTAATGTCAGCCTCTTTTCTTTATTATTCTTCACATATATGGAGAAGTGGAAAAAAAAGGCTGCATGGGCCTTGAAAGCATTCAGTCTATCATGTCGCACTTTTAGAGAGAGAACTTAACAGTAATGTTTTTCCAAACTTCTTAAAATTTTGCTAGTTTAATTTCGTTATATTTCCATTTTGATATTCAGAACAAAATATAAAAGCATACAACAACAAAATTAAATGTTATGCAAAACAGGCCCATGCTGAAGAAAGGTACGCATTTGTCATGGCGGAAAAAAACATGGTCATTGCTTTGTATTTTCTGAAAGATTGCAGGCTACACAAATCTTTCCAATGACTAATAATTTTGCAGTTATAGGGAAACAAACATAATATAGTTAGTGGGGCCTCACCAGTCGTTTCCGCCGTGCTGCTTTTGTATCCTCAACGCCAGTACCTACTATGACTTTTAGATATTGAATTGCTGACAGAAAGCGAGAAGTGAAAAACGTATTATGTAACTTCACTCAGTTGGTCAGTTGAAGAACAGATAGACTCGGGGGGTGGGGGGAATGACCTACTTGGGATGCCAGAAAGAGAAGTTAAATGAAGTCTTAAAAGGCGCATTGCTTCTTTTGGTTCATATTCATGCAGGTCAAGGGACATTTCCTCCTCTCTGCAACCAGAATTCAATGCGTATACTGAGTACTTACAAGTAGAATGTAATAAAATACACAATGTTACCTTGCTTCAAGAAACTTCTGAGTAGATTTTTCATCTGCTTCGCACGCCTTTATCTTGAAGAAATGACCCTGCAAACACCCCATCCAATATGAAGTGATTCAGTAGATCAATGAAAACTACCGTATCTTTCCTCCATTAGCAGCTAGAATTAAATACACAAGTCTTCTAGTTCAATACAAACTTATCTCCTAATTTACAGCTACTAGATAAACTCCTAAATTCACAAGATTACAAGATAAAATAACTTTAACTAATCTACAAATAATATACAAGATATACATCAGCTTGAGGATAGTTCTCCCGAATTATCCTCCTCTCATCTCATCCATGGAATATCTTCTTAATCCTTTAGGATTGGCCACATCTTTATCCTTCAACACAATACACACACAAACACATAAAAAAAATATGTAATCAAGTTAGTAATAAAACTGCATGATAAGGGTTTGTCAATGTTTCACAAACTATGAATGTCTGGCCATTCAAATCAGTTTATTTGAAGACCCATCATATTATGATATTGTTACAACTCTCGGGTAGAACTCACTCTCAAAAGCTAGTTGTTAAGGAAAGGGTGTCCAAGAGGTTATAAATCTCACACCAGAAGCTTGAACTTCCAATGTGAGACAAGTCTCATGTCCTACAGTGGACCATAACATATCATCACACTCCGCAACCCGATGCCCACAACAGCAGGCTGTGCACTAGCCACTACTAGTTCCGGGCGAACACTGCAATGCCGGCGTCACCTCCGTCTCTGCTCGCTTACACTGGGAGTCATGGGGCCAACTCTGATACCACTGTTACAACTCTCGGGTAGAACTCACCCTCAAAAACTAGCTGTTAAGGAAAGGGTGCTCAAGAGGTTATAAATCTCACATCAGGAACTTGAACTTCCAATGTGAGATAAGTCTCATATCCTACAGTGGATCATAACATATCATTACGCTCCGCAGCCCGATGCCCACGACGATAGGCTGTGCACTAGCCACTGCTATTCCCGAGCGAACACTGCAATGCCGGCGCCACCTCCGTCTCTGCTCGCTTGCACTGGGAGTCGGTCAACTCTGATACCACTGTTACAACCCTCGAGTAGAACTCACCCTCCTCAAAAGCTAGCTGTTAAGGGGAGGGTGCCCAAGAGGTTATAAATCCTACACTAGGAACCTGAACTTCCAATGTGGGACAAGTCCCATACCCTACAGTGGACCATAACAGATATTTTATTTGCCTATTATTTACTGGCTGCATCTCCCTCCAGTGGTTATATACACTGCCACTGTTTACTAAGCAGCTTTCAAACAATGTTAGCTGTCTGCTTGCATGTTATTAAATTAAAGAAATTATACCAATAAACGATTCCATTTTTTACTCTAGAATCGATAGGTAGACAAGTTAAAAAGTAGGGGTATCCATGTGTTGAGTTGGTTCGGGTTTTCTAGTAATTCAAACCAGAACCGATCTTGATTAAGTCATAAATCAAGACCCAGAACTGAAACAATCACTAAATAAAACCAAGCCAACCAACTTGATAAAAGTCAAATTGGTTTGGTTTGATTCTCAATTTTATATTACATATAATAATCTCAAATTTTGATTATTATATTTTGGGGAAAAAATATACTCAACACTAGTTATACAACAGTTTACTAAGTTAAAGCTATAATGGACCCAGTTTACTAATAGTCAACACGACGACTATGGAAGATATACTCTATTACTATTTACTAGGTTACTAACTGCTTACTGCTATTATATTATTATTATGCAATATGTATTATATTTTTTTCTATTTATATATATATATATATATATATAATTTCAAGGACCTGAAGAGGTAGACCTAGAACTGAGCCAATTTCAATTAGGTCAAAAAAAAAAAAAAAAGACCCAAGACCAAACTGAACTATAAAACAATGAACCAAAACATACCAAAGGCATTGGTTCGATGTGGTTCTTGAATCTACCCAAACCCATCCCTTTTAAAAAGCATGAAAAATGCATACTTACCCTCCAGGGTTTTCAATTGACATAGTCTAATAATAACTAGATCTGTAAATCTAACCACATATAGAGCATCCAAATGACAATAAGGGAAGCATGGCATTTTGGAGGACAGCACCTACGACCAAAAGGGTATGGATCAGAAATCTACTTTTTTTTTTTTTGGGCAGGGAACAGGGTTCTGGATCCTAAAAGGTCAAAACTGATGCACAAAGCGTTGGAGATATGTGTGCGCTTCAAAAATTGGCTTTGGCTGGATGTAAGAGACTGAGGACAATAGTCACAATAAATTGAGCGAGCAAATGAATTAGGGACTTCACATAGTGAATGCCCCCTTTTTGTGGATGTAAAGAAGTCTCCCTATAAGCCTAACACAGTCAAATTTTAGCAGAATTTTTCACATCTGCTGGCTGCAATCCTTGCTTCCAGCAATGCAGCAGTCAATTTCTCTACAATTTAGACCTAATTTCAATCACATATTTTAATCTTAAGTTAAGTTAAAGTTTAGAGACATGTCCTAGAACAAAAATCTGTAATTTAAACCTAAAGCCCAAATTAGACCTACAGCAACAAATGTTGCAGCTGTCTATCAGTCTTTGAACCCCTGACAAATTACTAACAATCCATCTTACAACCTTGAGGTAGCTCTCCAACAGCGCATAGCACATGCTGCCTTGTTCCAACTGTTAAGTAGCACAAAATACAAATGCATTGCAAAATGCTCCGTAGTGTGCAGCCCTAGCCATTAGGCTATTTGTGCCTCTATATGGTGCTAAAAAAATGCATTTCCTTAGGCCAAAGGATGAATCACACATATCTAAAGATGCACTAAGAATGCATAACCAAAATGTTCAGTTAGGTCCCCCAAAAAACCTAAACAAAGTGAGCATCCCTAGTGCAGAAATGCAGCCAGTCTTACTGCAGCAGTCTCTTGCCTCTAGCACTCTTGGTGGCATAATACCAACAATGACTTATACCCTTTTAGCAGCATGTGTTGCCAACATGTAGCCTATATACACCCTTGTTTCTCGATTCACCATGCAACATTAAGGTATGTATACTCATTGGAATACATGCTTATCACAACTAAAACACATACCAAAAATATAACACTTGAAATATATATGTATACAAAATTGAATTAGTCAAGACTTAGTTTTTGTGCTTACATCTTAATCCTAATAGAGTTGGGAAATAACCTATAAGAATGCATGTAATATTTCAATTCAGCAAGATTGTATTGTGTGAGTTGTGATTTTTTTAATCTTTTCTGATGCATGGAGTAGCATTAGAGAGAGATTCTTGTATTCTTACTGGTTTCTCTTCAGAAAGCAAAAACCTAACTTATCAAGCCGTAATCATCCCATATCAATTGTCTTCATTCACTGCGATCTCATGAAGTGTGTCCATATGAAGGAGTTAGAACTTTTCTCATCATTCCCTCACTAGATTTGTCTATATTGTTCTTTTGCACAGATTTGTATTGTCAATGTGATTTTTAGAAGTCAAATGACATTATGAAAGTTGTGCCACTAACCCTGATTGGTTAGGATAAGGTGTAATTGATGATAGTGATTATGATGTCTCTTGAGATCTTGCCTTAAAATTGGTTGTCTCCAGAAACTTATCAACTACTTGCTGCAATTCCAGGGACCAATCATGTCCTATGTTAAGCAAACCTGCACCTCTTTCCCTTTTGTAATATGACAAACCTCACCAACCTACAAGCTTTCCATAGCTTTATTACACCAGCAAAGTGATATGAAGCAGCACCTTCAGACCTCCATAGTTCTACTATTTCAGCCAAATATTCTGACATGTTTGATACTCCAAAACAGGACATACTAGGCCAAACTTCCAAATAGCAGAGATATAAGAGTTTTCTAACATCACAACCTCCAGAAATCTAGAACTAAAAAATTCAACCAGCAATAAAAGTTCTCAATAATTGGAGTCAGGACCAAAGAGAACCATATATAACTAACGACAGCAGTAACTGGGTGGATATCTCATATTCACCATAATCCACTTAACATCAATCTAAAAACGACAAACTAGGGAGAAGAAAATGGATTATCTTTGTGGCCAAAACTCAATCAGACCACCAGCTTGGCAGCAAAATTATATTATTAGCTAGCCAACCCAAAGATTAGTCAAGTTATAACTGGAAAATGAATTAATTGTGGAACTTGAGTATTAAGATCAGTGTTGTTGAATATTGATTCAAAGTTGCTGATTTAGTGGGTTGATTGGGTCAAAATTCTGTTTACTGATTTAGTGGGTTAAGATAATTTCGTTATTTTTTAAATTTAAGTCCAGCAGTAAATCCTATTTTCTTGTTATTCAGTTGACATGTATTGCCTATTTAAAGACATGATGATGTGAATAAAAATAATGAGATTACAGCCTTCACATTCATGTTTTTCTTTCTGCAGCTTTTGTTCGTTAACTTCATAGCTACCAATGTCTCTAAAATTCCAACAGTGGTATCAAAGCATTCAATGATTTTAAGGGGTCTGTGAGAGAGAACCCATCAACGCCTTCTTTATTTCTATGGCTTCCACCAATACATCATCTCTTTCACCACCAGTTTTTGATGGAGAAAATTATCAAGTATAGGTTGTCAAAATGAAAGCTCATTTGAGAGGTCTCAGTTTATGGCAGTGGGTCAAAAGTGAAAGGGAGATACCTCCGCTTGGCAACAATCCTACGCTCAATCAAATCGGAGCTCATGAAGAAGCAGAAGCTAAAGCTCTGAGGGCTTTATCTCAATTACACGTTGCTGTCTCCGAATCAATTTTCTCAAGAATCATGGCTTGTGAAACGGCTAAGGTAGCATGGGATGTATTGAAAGAGCTATATCAAGGGAATGCTAGAACGAAGAGAATACAAGTGTTGAATCTCAAAAGAATTTTTGAGATTCTTAGAATGAATGAAAAGGATACAATCCAAGAGTTCTCTGAAAAACTAATGACGGTGGTAAATAAAATTAGACTTATGGGAGAAGAGCTACCTGACAGCAGGATCGTAGAGAAAGTCTTGATAAGCCTACCTAAGAGGTTTGAGGCAAAAATCTCCTCCCTCAAAGATTCAAGGGACATTAGCCAAATTACATTGGCAGAATTAATCGGAGCCTTGCAAGCTCAGGAGCAAAGAAGGATTATGAGAAGTGAAGAAAGTGAAAAGACGATGGAGGGAGCTTATCTTGCCAAGAGTTCATCGTCAAAGAAGAAAGGAAAAATTCCAGAATGTGACCATTGCAAAAAGCCTGGTCATGAAAAGAAAGATTGTTGGCACAAGGGGAAGCCTCAATGCTTCCAGTGTAAAAGATTTGGGCATTTGAAAAAGGATTGCAGATTTAACATGAAAGAACAAGCAAATACAGTGAAGGCAGCTGAAGGGGCAATTGAAGAGGAAACGCTCTTCTAGTTGGTGAGAAGTGCACCAAGAAGAATTTTTTGGAGAGAAGTGCTCCAAGAAACTGAATTGAGTTTTTTTTTAACATTTGAAGGAAGTATTGATTGTGATGAGAAGTGCATCAAGAAGTGAAGAGAAGTGCTTCACAATTGGGAAGAAATTTGGAGAGAAGTGCTCCATAAAAAGTTGAAGTTTTGCAACTTTGAATTAAGGAAGAATGTTGAATATTGATTCAAAGTTGCTGATTTAGTGGGTTGATTAGGTCAAAATTCTATTTATTGATTTAGTGGGTTGAGATAATTTCATTATTTTTTAAATTTAAGTCCAGCAGTAAATCCTATTTTCTTGTTATTCAGTTGACATGTATTGCCTATTTAAAGGTATGATGATATGAATAAAAACAATGAGGTTACAGCCTTCACATTCATGTTTTTCTTTCTGCAGCTTTTGTTCGTTAACTTCATGCCTACCAATGTCTCTAAAATTCCAACTGCTCAGTCTAGGAAAGTAAAAAAGAAAAGCATACCTCTTCAAGAAGTTTGTGTGCTCGTGCATGTTCCCCCTTGCCAAATGCATCAACAGCCTGTCAAGGAACTAAAAACTATCAGATCTTAAATCATATAATTCCAATGATGATTCCGAAATTCCCAGTCCATGGGAAGTGGAGAATTGCACTGAAGAACAGAATATTACAATTCATGTCTGTGCTAAAATAATTCTAAATTAAGAACTTACAGCTTTATAGTATTCTTTCATTATCATCCAATATTCCTTTACAGCTTTGCGCAGGACCTGATAGCTATCATTGTCATCTTCATTTTCTATACACAATAGTATATGCATGTATCAGAAAGCACCAATTTCAGGAGGGAAAATCTCAAAGAGCTGAGAAATATAGAACATAACAGCAAAGTGATGCAAAAGTTGTGCAGAATCACTTCCAAGGCACATTGATATAACTATTACCATTAAGTGCAATTTAATCATTCAGCAGCAAGAATCACTTCCAGGATACGTTAATATAACTGTTAGCAATCAGTGCAGTTTAATCATTCAGCACTCAGATGTACATCTGTCAGAGCTTACTGATTTAAAAATAGCTAGGTAGTTATTTTTCTCTCTAAGTTATATTGAAGGGGAGGGAGGAAACTGTACAATGGTAAGAGTAGACAAGATGATAGCCACTCCCAGAGGAACAATTTACTGAAGATTGAGAGAATCAAATTCTAAAAAAGCATGGATTTGGCCAAAATACCAGATATTTCAAAGATATTAATCATTTCCTATGGATCTTTTTGACATTGCACAAACATCATAAATGAACTTGATGGTCTTTGTTCATTTATAATAAGAATGTTTTTGATAGGATTCATCTAGATCAATAACTGCCATACATAGCTATTGAAGTTTCAAATGTGGACATTATTGGCTGGACAAAACAGCAGATGACGGAGCATAATTTACTTTTCATTCAGAAAGCTTTTAATCAGAGGAAAAAATTTGCAAGGCTTGTCTTTAAAACTTTTATTGCTATGAGTTTCTTGATATGTTTTAAAAGAAGAAGAAAGAAAGTGAAGAGCCTGTTCCAAAAGTCTAATCAACGTGTGCATGAAACTTTATGCCTACAACTAGATATATCAGAATCCCAAGACAGGCAGAAAAGTCCTAAGAATGAGTGGATAGGATTGTATCATCTGTAATTTTCAGCAACCTCTAAGAATAGCTTCAAGGAGAAACATATCCTTTAATATAACTCTAAAATGCACACTGCCTTACCATTCCCAGTCACAAGCAATTTTGCAACAGTGGTGTTACATTCAGTTGCAGCTTCACTTAATGGTTCAACTACAACCCGACTGGAGCCTCTTGATACTCTAAAGCCTTTCGCAGGGATAGTTCTTTTTGGTGCTTCTTCAGATCTTGCAGGAACATTGAACAATGCTTCTAACACCTCCCTCTGGAGATCATATCTGTCTTTGTTTCTATTGGGAGATTTATTTCTAGGCATTAATCTATCTTTACTGCTGCATTAATAGTACATTTGAGTAATTCATTTAGAAGAGAATTTTATTTTCAGTAAAATATAGATCCAAAACTAAAGTGAGTATTACATTGAAAAGAAAAATTACCTTCTGGATGAATTTACGTATTGTGGTTTTTTGTCAAATGAAAGACACTCTGGATCTGTAGGCTGTTCCCAGATAAGAAAGAAGAACAAATATGAATTGATGTTTAATATTGGATTCAATATCAAGGTTTAGATTGAAAATAACTTACCAATATAATATTACAAGCATAAAAGTGGCTAGACCAAATTGCATACTTTGTAAACAATAATAACTTTATTATAAAATTGCACTAGGCAATAATGCAATTTTTTGTTATCAAGTAATAGGAAACAGGGCACAGATACAACAACATATCAAGCCTTTCAAGTCAGAGGCAAACATTTTTCCGTCTTTAAAAGCCTGATTACTACGTTACCCAGTCTGAACTTTAATCAACCAATGTATTATTGGGAAAAATTAAATTTAAAAGAAACATGTTAGAGTAAGTTAAATGTAATTTGTTCTACATACTTCATTCAGCATCAATAGAATACAGAAAACCTTAACATAGTTTGTTATAAATTGGGAGCACTGACAGCCTTTAATCCTCTCAAGAAACCGATCACACGCCCCTTAAAATCACTCACAACTTACTGGCCAACCACCACAACATTAACAGTCAATAAAAGAACAGAAATCAAAGTATAAACAGAACAAGAAATGAAACATTCAAACCACATGAGGAGACAGAATTTTATCCTGGTTCATGCCATGTGAATGGCACTACATCCAGCCTTGAAACCACCACCGAGCAACCTTCTTTATTGATGGATAACAACAGGTCTTTCCCTCTTTCTCTCTCCCACGATACAAGCCTTCCCAAGAATGAACAAGACTATTCTAACTCACAACTTTCTCACTCTCTAGGCTCTCGTAAAAACAGAAATAGTATATGCGTTTTTCTCTCCCTCAGCCCCCCTCCCCTATTCATAGAACATAGGGTAATATTTCCTAAGGCTGATTATGACATTCCTGGATTTTCCCTCCACTAATAACTAATATTACAAGAGAGCCATCCGCCTATCAACTAACCCATAACCGCATACAAAACACTGCATATTAACCTATCACTACCTTGAGACAATCTTCAACATAGTTCCTTTGACTAATTTGGGCTTGGTTACATAACAACAACAACAACAACATATCCAGCCTTTATCCCACTATGTGGGGTCGGCTACATGAATTCTAGACTTCCATGTATTTTTGTCTTTTGTCATATCCTCATTTAGATCCATATATTTCATATCAAATTTTAATGTCTCTCCCAAAGTCTTCTTGGATCTACCTCTACCTCTTTTTGTGACTAATTGTTCCATTTCATCAACTCTCCTCACAGGAGCGTCTCTTAGTCTCCTTCTCACATGACCAAACCATCTTAGTCTAGTCTCTCTCATCTTCTCCTCAATTGGCACTACTCCTACCTTATTAGGAATAACTTCATTTCTAATTTTATCCTTTCTTGTATGTCCGCACATCCATCTTAACATCCTCATCTCCGCTACACTCGTCTTTTGCTCATGCTGGTATTTGATTGCCCAACATTCTGAGCCATACAGCAAGACTGGTCTTATAGCTGTCCTATAAAATTTTCCTTCCAATTTTAATGGGATTTTACCATCACATAACGCCCCCGATGCATTTTAATGGGATTTTAGCCAACCTGACTTAATTCTATGTGCGACATCCTCGTGGATTTCTCCATCTTTTTAAATCACTGATCTCAAATATCGAAAATGGTCTTTTCTTTGTAAGATTTGGTCTTCTAATTTTATTATAACATCATCCATTCTTGCATTTTTACTAAATTTGCATTCCATATATTTTGTTTTCTTTCTACTTAATTTAAATCCCTTAGATTCTAAATTGTTTCTCCACAACTCAAGCTTAGTGTTCACTCCTTCTTTTGTTTCATCCACCAACACTATGTCGTCTGCAAATAGCATACACCATAGCACATCTGTCTGAATATCTTTAGTGAGTTCATTCATTACTAGGGCAAATAAGTATGGACTTAGTGCAGAACCTTGATGCAGTCCTATTGTAGTTGTAAATGGTTCAGTATCCCCTCCGCATGTTCTGACCCTTGTCTCTACACCATGATACATGTCCTTAAGGGCTTGTATATAGACTATTTTGACTCCTTTTTTCTCTAAAACCCTCCATAATACTTCTCTAGGGACCCTATCATAGGCCTTTTCTAGATCTATAAACACCATATGTAGGTCCTTCTGATGATCTCGATACATTTCCATTAAACGCCTCAGTAAATATATAGCTTCCATTGTTGACCTACCAGGCATGAAACCAAACTGATTTTCTGACACCTTTGTTTCCTTTCTGAGCCTCTGCTCTATTACTCTCTCCCAGAGTTTCATGGTATGACTCATTAACTTAATTCCTCTATAATTTTCACAATTTTGAACATCTCCTTTGTTCTTATATATAGGAACCAAAGTACTCTTCCTCCACTCATCTGGCATCTTTTTTGATTTAAGGATGGCGTTAAATAGTTGCGTTAGCCAGGAGATGCCCTCTTCTCCCATGCATTTCCATGCTTCTATTGGTATATTATCTGGTCCCACTGCCTTATGATTTTTCATCTTTTTATATAAAATGATCATTAAATCATTTTATATAACCAGACTCAGTATTTTAGGGCAATTGATTTTGTTAAATTCTAGGCCAGCTTATTTATTCTCACAAGATCATACATTTCCACCATGACCTTTTATCCCCATAGCACCGTCAACTTGAAGCATGCCCCTTCTTATCCACAGTTTGACAACTCATTATCTAGCTAACTCCTCTAGTTTTCTCCTTGAATTTGAGTAATGACACCTCTAAATTATTCCCGATTATACTTCATTTGAAATTACATATGCATTTTTGCTATCCAAATTGAACTCTTTTTTCCAACTTAATTAGCTAATATGATGAAATGAATTTCACAACCACGATATAAAATGACTTTTTTCTACTTTTTTCTATTTCTGTAATTATTATGCAGCCTAATTGGGAGGTCAAAGAATCAAAAACACAGAAATGAATGAAGGACTGTTCAATCCATTTTAAAGAATTTCTAGAACATCAATAAACTATTACATCTAAGCCCCCAACATACTAAAGACATAAAGTAAATAACAGTACAAATATAATTCTCAATTGTTGTAGAAATGATTGCACTGAAATCAATTAGATGCTAAATAATCAAAGCAAAGAACTATAATTAATTTGCTTCATACACATGGATACTTCGCCATCCTATTTTGCATTGAAACATACATTCATAAAACAGAAAACCTCAAAACATAATCATAGCAACATACATTAGGTATCTCCAATACACAAAGCTGCCAGCTTTACAATAGCCGGGATGGGGTTATTTTTGTATGCAGTCTTGCCTTTGCTTTGCAGAGAGACTGTTTTCACAACTTGAACCCATCACCTTCCAATCACAAAGGAATAACCTTCCTGGTGCTACTAAAGCTCACCCTCGCGATCATAGCAGCATACAAATATCAAAAATAACAACCTGAAATTTTACAAGCAAACTGCTAATTCTGCTGTGAGCATTTCTGGTTTTGGATTTCTCAGATTATATGACTATACATACACACACACACACACACATATATATATATAGAGAGAGAGAGAGAGAGAATTACTTGATCGTTAAGTAATAGTTTGATGAAGGAAATGGAGATGTCAAGTTTAGAGGTGATTGATTTTCAAGAAGAGGTGTTCAAATAAAGAATCAAGAAGAGCATATGAAGTTGACAATTTAACTGAATGTAACCCAACATGTGCTAACAACCAAATAATTCAGGATGTAACCATACAATAATAGCACCAAATAATGCAGGTGCGAATTATGTATTTATAATCACTTGCTATGATGAAAATAGTTTGAATAATACAAATACTACATGATTTCAGAATTTCCATGTACTAATCTAAATCACCTTTGCATTGCATAAAAATCAGTTCATATTAACAGTTGTTGATAGTAGACCCCAGAACTAGAATAAGACTGAAGATACAGAAACAGGGACAATTAAATACAAATTCAAGAAATCCTTAATCCAATTTGTTCAAAGAAACTCTCCTGAATGATTTAGGTGCAAATAGAACATAAATATCTCAAATGACCATGTTTAAAACATCAATCACCAATTATCAGGCATTCCAAGTGAGATCAAGGCTTGTGATTGTTGTTGTTGCAATTCTTTATCATTGCACACTGTAGAAAGGAAGAAATGGTATATGCAGTGCCAAAAAATCAACTGATCCCCATTCAAATTCTTCCAATCTTCAAATGTAAATTATATACGGTAGCACCTGGTACTCATATTCTATAAGAACCATACTTTACCTTTTGAGTATCCATGCATAAAACATCATCAGACTTCTTCAAAGTGGATGCTGAAAGGTCCAGAAGCTTCTCCATGCTCTGCAAAAATCACCAGAAAATAAAAAGTTGGAATAAGACATAGAATATTGATAAATGATGACTTTGCCAATTGCTGATGACAAAAATTAAAGAGCACAATCTTCAACGCATGATACAATGATTCAGAAATGAAAGCCAAAAAAACAATATAGTTTTCTAAAAGCACTGGACCATGAATGAAATTGGCAGGGCCATAATAATGCAAATCACTTCTAACTGATATCTAGCAGCAAAAGACAGAGATGAACATTAAAAATTACAAAAAGTAACCACATGAAATCAAATTGTAGAAGATTTAAAAAGTTTGTTACATGAAACAAACACTCAATTTCATTTCAAGACTAATGTTTGCATGCAAGAAAATCATACACCTTAATGTTTGTTACATGAAGATTTTAAAAGCTCCAAGAAAATCATACACCTTAATGTTTGTTACATGAAGATTTTAAAAGCTCCAAGAAAATCATACACCTTAATGTTTGTATGAAAAACTCAATCAACACTTGATTTCTGCATACACAATTCAAATAACACCTGATAATTTCCCAAGGTAGATAACATATAAGTGAATGCAAAACCTCCTTATAACATATAAACATGGGGGAACATGGGGGAGGGGGTACACCCAAAATTTAACAAAGACAATTTACCTTTTTTATGTCATATCCACAGCAGCCTGCAAGTTCAACACAATGGTAGGTCATGCATAATATCAGATAAAACAAAAAAGTCAACGGGGTTAATGATGAGGTTGAGAATAAAAATGATAACAAAAAAGATAAAGTTATCCCTCTGTTTAACAGCTTAAGTTTTTAGATTAGATTAACAATTCAACATGGTACTAGTGCAAGCAAAGGTTCGAGTTCAAACCTCATCACTAACCCAATATTAAATAGTTGGATGTGTTTGGATCAATTATGCAGTTAAGCCTGGCCACCACATGAGGGGGGGGCGTAGAGAGTAAAAATGATAATATAAAAGATAAAGTTAGCCCTCTATCTAACAACTTAAGCTTTTAGATCAAATGGTGGTTAACAATTCAACAAATGACATTTCTATTACCCAAGCTATACACAGAATTTATAGGCGAAGCCCAAAAATTTCAACATGACATGATTAAGCAAGTTACATCTAACACAGATGTTGGGCATAGAAAAGCCTACTACCAGTTTGATAAGTATGAAGCATAAAAAATAACAACATTTTTAGAAACCAAACAATCTACTAAAATCAAACATGCATGTCTTATCCAAGTCAACACAAATATTCAATTTAGAAGCTTTCATAGTTTTAGATAGTGTATATGGATCATAAAGTTTCACTTTATGCATTTCTAGAGGCTGGATTTCTCAAATTCAATGAAACATAGGGAAAACTGCTAAGATACTAATGTGTACACTAGTTACCACTAACAAAACTCCAGGTTATTGCTTGATAGTCAAAAGTAGCTTTTACCTATACATAGAATACAAGCTCACACAAAGCTTCAAAATAAAGTTGTGAGTTAGCAGGATTAGCAGTTTAGAAGGTTTTAGAAGGTACATAAACTGTGAGTATTTACCAAGAACGTCTTGAATAACCTTCCTGTCAAATTGACAGCCATCTCCAAGCATCTTAAATAGAAATTCCTCAATGTCCTCACACATTCTTTCAACCGAAGCTCTTGCATTTGATGAAACTTGTTCACCCCAAATCTCAGAGACAGGAAAATCTTCTGAATTCAATTTCAATGGTTTGGACACTTTAGAAACTTCATTTGCAGAGGGCCTGGCTCTAGCATATTCTCTTCCAATTACACTTGACACAGTACCCATGGAGGCTGAATAATTTTTACTCCTAGATGTGATGAAATTTCTTTCAGCAAATCTTGACTTGTCGGATAAATTGTCGCCAGACCATTCCGAAGGCTTGCTTAGATGCTCTGGTTCATCCTTTGAGGCATGCGTTGAGGCACTGGATGTGCTTCCCTGGATTTTGCATAGTATTTCACCAGCAGTATCTAAGTGGCGGCCTGCTTGACAATAAGCATGGGCTATATCCTTGAGAGACACCACTGAACCAAATGCATCAAGCAACTGCTCCAAGTCCCTTTGCTCATCATCACCATGTGAAATGCTTGAGGTAAGTGCTTCCATTTTCACTCTTCACAACATTAGAGGGAAATAAATGCGGGAGATCAATATATGATTTGGAATTAATCAAGGGAGAAAGTGACTCAGTTACACTTCTAAATTGTCCAAAATAGAAGGAATATACAAATTGCAAGGACAATCTATCGTGAAAAACAACACAAAATAGAGGGGGGGGGGAAGGAAAAAAAGAACACAAGAATATATGTGGTTTGATCATGGTGTGTGATCTATGTTTATGAGGAGAGGCAAACAGAAATCCCAAATACACCAAAAATAATTACCCACATTCTGTCACAATCTAAAGAGACATTATATAATTTCCCGTTTATGGCTTCTCCATACTGCGAGGGCAAAGCCCCCCGCACCTAAGGGAGCCAAGCTTGGGCCAAGCCCTCCGCCATCACCATAACTCCCCAGAAAAAAATCACATTTGTGTTTTCTCCCAAATTATCTGGGTTGAGTCGGATTCTGGTAACAGGCTCAAATCTAAAAATCAAGACATACTTCAACACGGTTAGATATTAAGGTTAGGAGTAAATTGTAAAAATAAGCCGCAACATGTACTTATAGCAGAAGAATTTTAACGATGGATTAAGGGTACAAGAACATAAGTTCGTCGTTGGCATGCCGTGATTGTCAATAAGAGTTTACAGGAATAACATTATTCAATTAATGGAAGGGCATACAGAGTTAGAAAAACTGTGAGAATTGAGTTCTATCAACAAAAATACAAGATTTATGGGTTTTCCCAAGAGTCTTACTGCTCGTTACTCAAAATATTAGCAACATTAATTTTCTGGAAATTGCACAAACATTAAACCCACAGCGAGTAGCCTCCTTTTTTGTTGTTTGTTTCCTGGTCTAAACACCCAACATATACACGCAATCTTTGCCAAGCTTCAGTAAGTTAGTATCCATCAATCCAATGCAGACAACAACAATGTAATTGCAAAGGAGCTGAATCACAACGGAGCGAAGACAAAATCAAATGCCACACGAGCCTGAGATGGAAGATAGAAGCGTGTTCGAAGATAGCAAAGAAAAGCGTGTCCGTACACCTCTCCCACACTTCTTAGTATGCGCGTACTTGTATGAGAGTGATGTTTCGAAGAGCTAACATTCAAAGGAGAATAAAATCGAACAGATAGGCAACGCTATTACCATTTCCGAAACAGTAAGCGATCAAACAAGCAATGAAGAAATCAGCAGAGAGTGTGTTGAAGTAATCCATGGTGATAATTGACGCAATGCAGATGAAAAAGATCGTTAAACTATCGGTTTAAAGAGAGATTCAATGGGGGAAGAGAGACCTCACAGCCTCAGTCTCGCTTTCTCTGTGTGTGTGCGTGGCTCCCCCACGCTTCGCCTGCTTCCAGGAGAAGGAAACGAGCCGAACGAAGGTCCTATTATAGTCCGATTCCAAATGATGAATATTTCACGAGGGGCAGGGATTATGACGTCGAAAAAGAGGATAAAATTGTAATTTTATCTCACAGCCACCGGCCACCACTCGTCACGCTTTTTAACGTAATAATCACTACCTATTTTGGAATGTTCTGTCCCATGATTAGACCTAATTCTTTACTTTTTAGGGTTAAATCCGTAATATTTAAAACCAACAAACACTTGTCTCAACATTTTTAAAAATTAAAAATAGTTTTAATATTCAAAATATTTATAAATTTTTAAATGAACAAATATTATTAATTACTTAAAAATATATTTAAGTACTTATAATTTTGTAAATGTTAAAACACAATGTATAATAAATAATAAAGATCTTATATTTCTTTTAGAGAAGGCCAAATTTATTTAGTCGTGGGATTAATGGAATCAAAGTGTTTTGTGAGCTTCTAACAAATAGAAAGAAAAGAGTCCATAATAAGTAACATATTTGTTTGTGTTTTATAGTTTGATTTATTTTTTATGACATGAGCGTAACAATAGTTATTTTTATTATTAGAAATGTATAAAATCTTAGTTAACACACTTGATTCATATTGTAACTTAAAATTGTCTTTTCACTATCTAGTTTCCTCAATCATTATGCTTTTTCTCTGAATTATACGTGATATTCTTTTATGAATTTTAGGATTATTGAGCTCTAAGACGTAAAGTTTTGGTGTCTAAATATAGTATGTGTTACGTTTTTTTCAATTGTTTGTGTTATGTTTGGAATATAATTTAACTTTGCTTGTGTACGATTTTTTTTTCTGTTTAATATATATTCAGTTAAAAGGGAAAAAAAAGTATAAATAACATTACCCAAAAAAAATGTGTGAATTAAAGCAAACGACAAAATACTATTAAATAAAAGTATTAGTAAAATATAATGGGGAATCAAAGACTTTCCTCTGGGCGCTTTCGATAGTGACATTTAACGCGAAGAAATTGGCCGATTTGAAAAGCCGCGCAATTGGGAATTGAGAATTGGGAACCGGACCGTTCAATGAGACTCTCAAAGAACGTCAATGCTGATGAACTAACAATGAAATAGACGATGATTGACTTTTGTTCCGAGGAGTTCCCTTTCTGCTCGGCTTTTCATGTACAATATCTATGGGATTTGGATGTCTTCGTAATGATAATGATTCAATGTTGCTTGTGGGGAAGACAAGAATTCTACCAGCTTGACCCATTGCTCTTCCACATCTACATGTTCCCAGCAATAAGGCATAGTGGAATAAAACTAGTTCTGGGTGGTGGTCATATTGTTTGATTCGGGGTCTTGACAATTATTTAGTAATGTGATTATTTGTTAAGTCTACCAATTTAAGGGTAGGAATTAAGAGTGTAAAAATAAGAGATAAAAAGCAAAGAAAGGTTGCACTATAGCACGAATGAATGCATGTAATTCGAAGGAGATGCAGGTACCAGTACCCTCATATAAGATGAACCAGATTGAAACAAAATATTGGAACCAAATTAGGTGAAACGGTAACCTTAAAACATGTTAAAAGCAACATGCATGACCCACAGCCAAGAAGCCCAGACAAATAAGGTTTAAAAAAAAACAATTGAAAATCTTTAAGGAGATCCCAGGGGAAATCAACACGTAAGCATAAATATCCATACAAAATTGGGCCAGCCAAAGCACATTGCAACTCAATCCTAGAACAAGGATGCTACGCTAGTATACAGAGCCCAGCTAACAGCAAATACACTGGCTTGGTGAAAGACTAGCAAATTGAGGGGCTGCAAACTAGCTTTTGAGGTTACACTAGCCACCTGTACCCTCTGTGCCAGAAAGTGCTCAGACATCTCAACCCTTTAACTCATTCTCGCTAAAAAGTTCCTCTTGAACAGGGACATCTTTTAGCTGCTGCGATGATACAACCTCTGCAATGGCCTGTTTAGCTGCTACCTCATCATCACTAGCCTTTTCTTCTCCAACTGGTTCATCGGGTTCCTTTATTGAGCCATCTTCTTCCTTTGGAGGTGGAACAAAGAACGGTATCTTACCTCTCTGCCAATCATGGAGGACCATCTTTCCCACAGTCATCAAGTCAGGTTCGCCGCCCTGTAAATTCCCAACAAATTTATCAGCTATTAAGGATCAAAAGAAATAAATAATGGGAAGAGTCAAAGTGCACCAATCAGAAAAATGTGATCATTGGGAACCACCTAAATGGAGATTAGAGGCAAGTGACTGTCAAAATGCTCAAGTCAGATGAACTAAGCTCAAACTTAAAATTCTAAGTTCATGTGCATAACAAACCCAGCTCAAAAATATGCCTCAGGCTTAAAAGGTTCATGGACACCACTCCTGTATTCCTATCTTATGAAATACCCTTCAATTCAATAATGGCAACTTCTCATCCTTTATGGTTTGCCAGATCCACTCTCTTAGGCCCCTTCCCATCCTCCCCCCTTTCATGTCACTGAAACAACACATGCTGCAAAATTTAAGCATGAAGATGCTTGCCAGTTTCTGTTCTAATGAGTCCAGGGAGGGCACTGACTCATAACATTTCAAACTCAAGGCAAAAATCAGTAGCACCAAGCTTAGGCAGTTAAATTCTTTCTTGGATTTGCCAACAATGCATTTGCTACAGATGTTTATATTCAAACAATCTTTTTATTTTATATGTGACTGAAACTGACCGTGTCTTGGATGACATTTGACAATAGGATGCTTCTAATCTTAAAGACAAGAAAAGGAAGTTTTATAAGTCTCATCTATTGGAAAATTTGCAATCATTTTGCATGTTCTGTTAACATGATCATACCTTTTGGTGGGTGAAAGCTACAGTATAAGTTGTAGTTTATGCAAAGAAAAAGATATAAAAAATGTACCTTTAACAGTTTCCCTGTTAATTTGCTTAGCTGCACAAGAAAGTCATTCTCATCCTCCCTGAAAACAGAAAAATTGAATGCCGTTATTGAACTGCAGTCCATTAGCAATTCGTCCCCCACCCCACCCCACCCCCCCGGAAAAAAAAAAGAAAAAGAAGAGGAATAAGTTAAATAGGCACCCAAATTTGTTAATAGAGGCTTGATTATTCAAAATTATTAAGAATTGAAAACTAAAATAAATTGGCTCCAAAAATCAACCACCATGTATAGGAACATTTTCACTGGTTACTAGCAAAGGTTCCCAGTCAAATGGCACAAAACAATCATGATGTGAGTGCAATCCAGACTAGTTATTGCTCATATTCTTTAAACATTCCACATGTCATATTCTTAATAAGCAGGTAAGAGGAGGAATCAATGAGATCATGTAACAATGCATCACCCAAGCATGTCTGCAAACCCTTCAGAATATAGATGGGGAGGCAACAGTCAAAAAGAAAAGAACAAAAGGTAGAAACTATGATATGACAAAAAATTTGGGATTAGCCATACTTCAACGGTAACCACATTAAACATGCATAACTAGAAGGAAAGGCGCACCAGTCCTTAATCCTATATGCTCTTTCCAGATGCTCTTTCTTCACACGTTTCAAAACTTCTCCAATGTGTTCAGCAGCATCTTCCAAATTTGTGACACGGACCTGCAACAAAAGCCAGCTAGTTTAGCTACACACTTCAGTGATAGTCAATACCACATGAACCTAATGGGAATAGGAAAAAAAAAATTGTAATAAACTGAAAGAAAATTCTATAGAACAGCTATAAAACCAGTCTTGTTGTATGACTCAGAATGTTGGACAGTCAAATACCAACATGAGCAAAAGACGAGCGTAGCGGAGATGAGGATGTTAAGATGGATGTGCGGCCATACAAGAAAAGATAAAATTAGAAATGAAGTTATTCGTAATAAGGTAGAAGTAGTGTCAATCGAGGAGAAGATGAGAGAGACTAGACTAAGATGGTTTGGCCATGTGAGAAGGAGACCAAGAGACGCTCATGTGAGGAGAGTTGATGAAATGGAACAATTAGTCAAAAAAAGAGATAGAGGCAGACCCAAGAAGACTTTGGGAGAGACATTAAAGTTTGATATGAAATGTATGAACCTAAATGAAAATATGACAAAAGACAGAAATACATAAAAGTCTAGAATTCATGTAGCCGACCCCACATAATGGGATAAAAGCTGGATATGTTGTTATTGTTGTATAGCAATAGGCCACCAAGGTGTCACATAAGTCCAACATTAAAGTTCAATCACATTTCAAAGACTGAAGTAAAAGTCAAAATCAGTATGATCTTGTTACAGCCTAGTTAGAAAGCATGATTTTGTGCAAAACATAGAGGTCTATAGGATCACATAGCTAGTTAAGCACAAAAGGATTTCCAATATTTTCACACCCTAGATGGTACTCCATTAAACACTTGATGTGTGTAATTGGTAACAGAAAACCTAAATAAACAATGACTATCTTGGAGTTGACTCCTCCTGAGGTCAACAAGACACCAGCTCATATTGAGCTATAGCTCATTATTGGACTCTAGGAAAACAACACTTAAAACGGACGCTGCCATCATACTTTATCAGTTGACCTCAGAAGGAGTCAACTTCCATCATACTTTGCATCATTCCATCACAAACTGAGCTAATGCTGAATATTTGCATCTGTTAACCCACAGCTCACCTTACATCCATACTAACCAACAAAGAAAATCATAACTTATCGCGCCTCCACAATATGCAGTCTGGTTAAATAAAAATTATTAACATAGAAACATTTAACATCTAGTCAACAATTATGTCCACTGTTAGGAACATTAAAATGAAGATTATTGGATAATGAAAACTATAAACACAGAAGGGCTAGGTAAAAACAAGTAATGACTTACCACACCCTTGAGTACAACATCTGTTTCTGAGTCGCTGTTCTGGTAAACAACTCCAGGGCAGTCAATTAAGAAGATTCTCTTTGTGAGTGTTATGTATTGCCACACTTTAGTCTCTCCTGGAATAGGAGCAACCTTGCAGACCTGTTAAAGGAAGAACACATGAAATTAAGAAATTGAACCACCAAAAAAAGCCGAAAGTCAAAAAATAACACTTAAAAAAAATACACATGGCCGGGACTAGAACAATGCTTCAGAAGCCAAAACATGAATATAAAGGATGTCCATCAAAGAAAAAGGCAACAATAACAATAATTACAGAAATGCAGAAAGCGGTGCTCAAAGCTCTATTGAGCAAGGCTCAAAGTACAAATAGCAAACAATGTCTGAGGGTCACATTTGTGACCTCACAAGTAAAAAGATCCAGCTTCCCGAAGACAAAATCCAAGAAGGTGAATTGACAAACATGAGCTATCCCATTGAACATCCAAGCAAGGATAATGCATAACAACTATGCAGAATTATGCCAAGAATGTTCATTCAAGTGCGTGCATAGTCCATATATAAATATGCACAATAGGATGCCAAAAAAGAGAACCCTTGCATAAACATCAAACACCTAGATCATTGCAAAACACCCTAAGACAGACCCACACAACATGATCAAGTTACATATAATACTGCACACACCCTTTTGGCCATGTGCAAAACTCAAATACACAGCTATACACGCAACCATAACCCTATGAAGCCAAAAGAAAAAAACATACATTCTTGAACTGCATAATCACGTGATAATTCCAACACCATAGGCCATGCATCTGTAACCTTGTCATGCTATTACAAGTCAATACCCTCAGTAGACTTGACCATTTAAAGTGTAGTCATAACCCCACACAATATTATGATGTGATTTGGGGCTTTTGCAGTCTCATGTTCTCCTAAGAATACCAGCTATTAAGTCCATGTTTTTCTTCTTCCAAGACAACATGAACAAGGGGGGCAGATCTTAGAAATGAATCCTACCATTTAGAGTAGAGGAACATATCCCAGATGGATAAAATTATTTCCACTGTCTGCAAGATTTCATGAATATCCAAATTAACATACACTAGATTGTCAGAACCCTAGTCCTAACTAATGCTTCCTTAGAAGATAGAACTGGAAATTAAGGGAGAAATAGCAAGAATTGAGGGGCAAACAGACAGAATATTAGGAAGAACTGACAGAAATGAGGGGGAAATCAGAGAGAATAATAGGGGGAAAATAGACAGAATTGAGAGAGAACAGATAGACTTCAATAAATTATTGATAACTCATAACATGATCTACATTGTGGGGTTACAGATTTATATAAAAAGCTAACCAACAGTTATTTGTGGCAGTTACACTATCCTCCACTACCAATAACTGCTCATAAATCACTCCACTACCTCCTCACTTTCCATAACTGTAAATTAATTGTAAATTGTTAGGATTACGAGCGCTTTAGACAACTCAATCAATGCTTACTGACGCAGCGTGTAGCGCGTGTGTAAAGAAAACACACAAAGAAACCCTTGAAACAATAAGTTTCAAGTACTAAGAACAAACTTAAACGACCAAAGCTGGACTCTCAATTATGCGCAAAAACCAAAGCTGCTTGCTGGAAAAAACCGAACTGATTTGCTGGAATTTATTGAATAATAAAACTGATTACAACCCCTAGCTTCTAGATATATTTATAAAGTTTGGCTAATCCATCTAATACTTGTAAGTAAAATCTAACTAGAATCCTAATAGAAATAAAACCCTAACAAATATGAAAGAGAATTAATATTCTAAAACATATAAAGTATTAAAATATTGTTTTGTTACTGTTCCAACGCTACTGTTCCGATTTGGTCGGGTCTGCCTTGGGTCGGGTCTTAATTGGTGACTGCATCACTTACAAATGCCAATCTCTCACACTCCTCACCCAAAATCAACCCAATCAACAAAAATAAGAAATTGAAATTGAAAGAACAAAATTAAAGGAATGAAAAATAGAGAAAGAAACAACCAAACCAATCAAGAAGACAGGTGATATATCCTGGTTCAGGCCGCGAAAACGACCCTACATCCAGCCACCAAAACGAGAGCAATTCCACTAGAAACCAACTTTGAATAGTACAAGATATCCCTCTCTTCTTCCCTCTAATTTCTCATGAATTCACTGCTCACAAAGATTACAAATGACTTCTCCCACAAGCCTTTTCTCTCTTCTTACAGCAATATCACTTGTATACAGAAAGGATAGAATGACCAATTGTATCTGACTACCTTGCCCTAAGCCTTCTATTTATAAAGGGTTGGAGGCGATAATTACAAGGCTTTATATTTTACCTACACAAAGACTAAAATATCCCTTATAATAAAACGCCTAAGCTAGCCTCTTCCTAACTTAGAATATTTAGCACTTCCATTCACTCGAGGGATCTCTTGTTCTTTTAAACCCTCTAGACAAATTTCTCAATGCAAAACCCAACATAAATAATACCCAATTACTCCTAGAACATAACTGTAAAATACTACAACTAAATAAAAATACTACAACTGCCCCTAATTAACTAGTAGGTAGTGACATTCCCTTCTCCCTTAAAAGATTTCTTGTCCCCAATAAATCTTAGCTTTTGGCCTCACTTCTTCATCCAATCCCTACTTTTACTATCTAATTCATCCTTCTTAGACTGTAAGGTGCAAGATCCTTGATAGTGCTTAAATGATCAGCCAAGTCCGATACCAATTGAGGACAAATGCTAACTTCTTTTTCCTCCACCTTGCTGGCTCTGTCCAATAAATCCTCCATTACTATCTTTGCATTGACCTCAGGTAATGGAGGGGTATCCATTCTGTCAAGAATATCAGGCTTGAAATCTTCAAGATTCGGAGTTGATGTAATCATAACCTTCTCCAATGGCACAACATCTTTTGTTGCCTGCTTGCTGGTGTACCCCAAGGGTCCATCTTCAACCGATATCTCTTCCAATGGTGTTGCAGTGATTTTTCCCGCAACTGCCATTCCTTTCTTGCATCCAATTCAAGATGTTCCTCAGCTACTTGTAAAGTCAACAATCTGAGGAAGGACCCACGCCTGCTTGAATTGATTCTACAGTAGAACTTGAAAGAAGTTCTATTGGTAGACTAACCTAAAATCTCTTTGAAATCATAATCATTAAATTGTCCAACTTTTTATTTAACTCTTTCTTCAATACTTTCTCCAGCGATTGAATTCTCTCAAGAGTTCCTTCAACCATCTACACAGTCCAAATTCTTCAAAATCTACTACGTATCACTGCTGCAATAACCACCTTGTTTTGATAGAAAATCAACTAGTAGGAACCCTAAATCACAGCCAAGAACCCGTTGCTTTGATACCAAATGCCAGAACCCTAGTCCTAACTTATGCTTCCTTAGAAGATAGAACTGGAAATTGAGGTAGAAATAGCAAGAATTGAGGGGGAAACAGATATAATATTAGGGAGAATAGACTGAAATTATAGAGAACTGACAGAAATGTGGGGGAAATCAGAGATAATAATAGGGGGAAAATAAACAGAATTTAGAGAAAACAGAGACACTTCAATAAATTCTTGATAACTCATAACATGATCTGCACTATGGGATTACAGATTTAAATAGAAAGCTAACCAAAAGTTATTTGTGGCAATTACAATATCCTCCACTACCAATAATTGCTCCTAAATCGCTCCACTACCTCCCCATTTTCCATAACTGTGAATTAATTGTAAATAATACATCCTAGAACATAACTGTAAAAATATTGCAACTGAATAAAAATACTAGAACTGTCCCTAATTAACTAGCAGGTCATGACACAGATCCAGGGTGGTAATTACACTTCTCCCTCACTATCTTTTTTCCTATTTCTTTTGGGTTGCAAAAGAAGATCAAAACAGCCAAATACAAGGCTTCAAACATCATGGTATTGCTTACCCAAAAAGAGTGTGATGTTAAAGAACTGTAATTGCTGATACAATGAGTTTGTTGTGTAAAAACTGACAGAAGATAAAGCAGACAAGGATTTTCTTCCATATAGCCTATGAAACAATCATATCATGTTTCAATAATACATACAGATATGTATCAAGCCATCTGATCATTTTTCCAGATTCAATTCTTCAATTGAGAATAACATCGCACAGATATTAAACCATCAAGTGAGTCAAAGGCAAAAGATGATAAAGAAACATTACATTTTTTGTCCGCAGTGTGTTGATAACTGATGACTTTCCAACATTGGGATAACCAACAAATCCCACAGATATTGCTTGCTTGTCACTTTTTAAGCGGGCAAATTGTCTCAATACTGACAAAAGAGAACCCTGATAGTAGCAAAGAAGCTCATTCATGAATAATAATCAACCATTGTACCGAAGCAGAGAATAGAAGCCCCCCCAACACCCTCACCCGAAAATAATAATAACTAAATAAATTGTGAACTTTTCATAGAACAGAAGGTAAAATATTACATCTTTTTGTGATCTTTTCAATATTAACTACCAATGGTGAGAATAGTCTTCGTGACCTTATCTCCTCACACAATGAACAAGACAAACATTTTTTTTAAAGGTAGTTCGCCATTACAGCAACCAAATGTGTGAGGGCCTAATTTGATAATGCAAATTTTTCCAGCTGGCATCTTGTAGAAAATGAAATGCTAGTCTTTCAAACCATAATAATCTTTCACATTGGTCTATTTGGTTCTGTCTACACTGGTAAGCAACTATATCTCTAGCCCTGCAACAACAAGGTCTTATTCTCTGGAAGAAGGGCCTATAGTTGATCTCTGGCCCTAAAGGTTTATATTCTTTTTTTAATTTTATTCTTTTCTTCTAGAAGGGCCTAGTTCTATTGCTTCATGGGACAGTAAAAAATTAAGGCGCCAACCATGAGAATGCTGGTTGGAGAATAAGTTAAACCATTATTAAGATTTGCTTATGGGTCAATTCTTAATCCCATCATTCCCAGTCAAGGGCCATACAGAATACAAATTTGAATTGCACCAGTTTCCCAAGTGAGGAGAGGTGTATAACATGCAAATAGTATATACGATCCTTTCATGTACAAGCACCATTGGAATTATAATGTTTCACGTGAAGCTAAGGAATCTTTAGCTCGTAGAATGTTCCTATAATAGGTTCATGAGTTTGCTGGATTCTAACACAAGCATACTCTTAAAATCTAGTAGAGATACCTTGCCAAATGACTTATTGATGCTTGCATGAAATGCTAGAGCTGGATACTCCTTTGATAACACTCTAAGCCATCCTTTTGTTGCCCAGGCAGGGACCAAATCACACTGAGATAAATTGTAGAACTTAAGTACTTCAAAAAAAAAAAAAAAAACAGAGGTAAGCATTCCCAAAATTCCTAAAGCAGAAAATGCCCAACCTTGTTTAACAAAAGAATCATGTGCTTGTGTTTGCAATGCTCTTTCAAATGCTTCTCCAAGTGAAAACATCTGGTACCTTGTGGATCTCTGGCATCCAAAACCTGTAACTCAAACTTTTAGGCCATGTTCTTTTTGTTATTTTCAGGCCATTTTCAGTTTTTAGTTTTCCAAAACAGTGAAAACGTGTTTACTTTCATATTTTCGAAAATAAGGAAAAATTTTGTAAAGAAAACTCAAAACAACAAAAAGTCATTTTGGTTGTTTTCGTCACAAACGCTCAAAATTTCCAAAACGCGGAAAACGCTACAGACAAAAAGAACCCGTTTTCAGCAATCTTAAACCAGACACTCAAAACACAAAACTGAAAATAAATTCAAAATTCAAGATTGAAAACTAAAATATGAAGAGAACAACCCCTTAGCACTTTGCAATTTTTTATTCTACTTGATATTACAAAAGAGTTAGGGAAAACACAAATGTTTATTCAAACATAGCAAATCACACAAAATGGATTAGACACATGCCAACAACCATTTCTTGTCAAAATGTCCCATCTATCACCAAGAGTCAACTAGACGATTAGACAACCCTATTAAACCCTAATAGCTTGTTTTGAATCAATTCTTGTAGAATTGGAATTCTAATTCCCTAGTTTTAGTGATTACAACAAAACTATAATTTCAATTATTTTAAAACACCAAAACAAGAATTAAATTCTAATTCATATGTTTGGAACTAAGATGGAAATGGAATCAAGCAAAAAGTTCAACTATATTACTCTTAACAACTCAATCAAAATAAAAATGAAGTTGATCTTGAAAATAAACATGGAGCTACATACTCCTATCTCATTCAATAAATTTAATAAAAAATAGAAGTACAGATACACGATAATACAAAACCACCACATATATAACAAAAAAATACAAGCCTCAATCCCAATAGGTGGGCTAAACAACATGAATTTTATACCTCGCAACATTGCTACCACCAGATATAACTATGACCATAAAAGTTTTGACTAAAAGCAGCTATGAGATAAAATGTGTCACGACCCTAGGGTAGGATTGTAATTGATTGGCATTTACCTTGAATGAGCCGCTGGGGGCTAACTATCTAAAACTGTATAAAAAAAATCTAGCGGTTTGGCTGTTATGTTAGTTAGGTGGCTGATTGTACTAGAGGGAGGGGGGGGGGGGGGGGAGAAAGACTCCTTTCCATTCCACACATTTTAGTAACTCAAGTTAATCATATCAAAATGAATTATACAGGACTGGGTACTGTTTTCTTGTGAACCCACTAAGAAATAACAAAGTGCTTACCTGGACAACAACATCTGAAGAGTCTATAACTTTGTACAGCTCTCCCCATATGCGTTTACTTTGTCCCTTCTCAAACATTGTATGTCGAACCAGTTCCCTAAAACCATCTCCTTCATCTCCTCCTGCAGATGTACTGGCACCATACTTCTGTTCGAAAGCATCTACATAATTGGGAGACAGATCTATGAATTCAATTAATGCAAAATGAAATACAACCATTACAAACACAAACTAAAAAATGAATAAGAACCACCCCAGAGAGAGACTGATGCCCCACCCCAAAAAACACAAGTTTGGATAAGGATGTCCCTTGGTCCTTTCATAAGTTTTATCATAATAATAGCTTACTAGAGCTGTATTCCATATCATGTGCAAACAGTTCTTAGAAGAAGACATCAAGGCGGCAGCAGCAGCAAGAAATTTAAGTTAATTTACCTTGATAACCATCTGCCCTCCTAATTAATGAGTCATAGTCCGATACCATGAGCTTTGGGCGCTTCCTCTTCTTCTTAGGTCCAAAGGCATCCTCAAAAGGCTCTGTATCGAGAAGATGAACTCTTGCTTGCTTGGTAGACATAATGGAGCAAAAATTAGCCAAAAACGGAAGGAGGCTTCATTTATCTACTCCAGCTTATTATCTGAATTAGTTATAATTCAGGGGGGGGGAAATTCTGGCTTGGTTATAAACTTTCACTGATATTCTTATTAGTATTTGCAAGAGGAGAAAGAAAACAACAATCTTATTGCTTAATGTTAAGAAAGTGATACTGTAGTTTCACGAACCAAATTGGTATATAACGACCTTGTGGTCAATAGCATGCACAAAATGAAACAACTTAACTGCCAAATATGATCTAAGGGCAATATGTGATTCCTTGTTTCATACACACAACCACTAGGTTAATGAAAACTTCATACCTTCTGATGGTCATTCAAAAGGGACAAGGGCAGTTTCCTCTCCTTCAAAATTACATTGTAATTACTCGATAGTCGGCTCTGGAGTTCTTCACGGAAAAATTCAAGCTCTTTCTGATTTACAACTCGAGTATTACCTATAGATCGGACAAAGAAGTAGAGAGCATACACATATTAGCAAGCTCTATATATCCCACCTTTTTTTTTTAACAAAGTGAACAATTTTATTAATTAGAAGGATTAAGATACACCCAGCAAAATGAAACGGCCACAACTAAACTTCGCAACATAATTACATATTGGAAAGGCTACACATATAGCTTTAGACCACTTTTTGGAATTTAACATACCCAGCCTTACTCAGAAAAAAATAGTAAATATCACTCTGGTTTCATCTCATTGTCTAACTCAACTGAACGAAGGGAAATAAATCAGCTTTAATCACTTCATCTTTTTTCCCAATCATCTTCCGTCCCGTTTATTCTCCCTCCAAAAATTCAAGCTCCGAAAAATTGGAAGAAAGGCTCCACGAGCAACATGGGAAGTTCGTATAATAATTCGGAAAGCTTTTGACTTATTTGAGGACAATAAATGCTCAGAACCAAAAAAAATAGCAGAGATGCATACCAAACCAGCGACGATCGGGTTGGATCCGGGTGGAGGGCAATTCTTTAGACTGCAAGTCGTGCTTCACAATCTTGCCTTTGGTGTCGCGCCTCGGCCTCGAATTGTACATCTTGAGCCGCCGCACCGTGGAGGCGCTGCGACTGGCTTTGCTTCCATTGCTTTGTCTGTTCACATCTAGCGAGTGCTTCGGTTTCCCCGACACATTCACGGATTTCTCCTTCTTCTTCGCCATCTTCACTTACCCTGCAAACACACAACACCAGAGTCATGGTTCGTACATACGACGTACCTGAGATTTGGGGGCCCTGAGGCAAAATGTAAAAATGGGCCCCTAGAGTATATCCAAATTTTTTACTTACACCATATCAAAGAATAAAATTAAAAAAAAAATTAAAGAGACAAAAATATCAATCAAGTTTACATGATCAAATTGTTCGAATATTTTTTTCTCAATAGACAATATAGCTAATCTTCAATCTTGTGACATAATTGCCAGATTCAGCCAACATCAATAAAATAGACATAGGCAAGCTATCCAAATCTCCGAATGCATTATGCATCATAAACAAAACGAAGTGAAGGAGCAACTAACTGCTGAAAGTAACATCAATAAAATAGACATAGTCAAGCTATCCAAATCTCCGAATGCATTATGCATCATAAACAAAACGAAGTGAAGGAGCAACTAACTGCTGAAAGTAACATCAATAAAATAGACATAGTCAAGCTATCCAAATCTCCGAATGCATTATGCATCATAAACAAAACGAAGTGAAGGAGCAACTAACCGCTGAAAGTTGAAGCAGATCTGGAGACTGGAGTTAGAGCTTCTGAGAAGCAGATCTGAAAGACTGAATCTGATGAGCCAATCGGCAATCGATATGCAGCGAGCCACCAGCGACAGCGAGCGACGGACCAAGAGGCAGCGAGCCACCGGCCACGAGCACGAGGGCGAGCCGGCAAGGGCGAGCGACCGAGCAGAGCAGCGAGAGGCGACGCTTGCTGGGCGAGCCACCGGCCCTGAGCGAATGTTTGTTTACCTAAAGGCGCTGATGAAAAACCAAGCCGGCCTAGCAGCAGGAAGAGGCAATTCAAGAAACAATAGGAACACCGTCTAGGGTTTTGACGTGGAACGGGGCGTGTACTTGTAGTCGGTGTTTTAAGCGATCACCGAATCTGAATATCGACGACATATGGGATCTAGATCCCGTACGGGCCTGGGCCAAGTCTCTAGTAGTAGACTTTGGGCTTTATAACAATAAATAATCACTGAAATTGAATTATGAATTAATCCTTTCAGTTTTTTAATTACAAATTAGATCTTAAACTTTTAAAAATATTGAATTGACGCTTAACCCAACACTTTTAACTTAATACTTTTATGGACATATTTTTCAAGTAATCGAATATAAATACACTTTACTTTTAATGATAATTCTAATTTTATTAATTTAATCTTTATTTATAGATAATCATTTTATTGTTAAACATACTTTTTGCAATAAAATGTTGATATTTTATATTTAGAAAGTATTTCAGTTTCCATTTTAATCTAATATAAATAAATTATATTGATGATTAAGTTTCCTAATTAATAATCTGCAACCAAAGAGTATTGCATTGCAATTCCTTTATAATAATGAAAAGATTATGAAAATATCTATAGTTTTAGTTTTAAGTATTAAGTTTATGAACACTCGTTTGTAATATTAGTATAATATTTATGTATAAATATGTTATATTGTGTGATATATTAATATAAAATGAGTAATTTCTTTTGAAATTTATATAAAATGTTTATCACTCCTGAACTTTAAATTTGATATATTAAATACTTAATTTTTTAATTTATATTTATTAATCATCTAACATAGTTTAAACTAATATCAAGTTACACTCAAAGGGAATTAGAATAAAAAAAATAGAAAAATAAATAACAGAAAAATAATCAATCGAACAGATATTTCATTATGTCTTCTTATTTGCATTTAGTTGTTATTTTTGCTCTCATCAACCTAAATAAAATAACTAAGTATTCCATCAATTGTCATTGTATTGACTAATCACGACCTTTTATCTTTAATCTGGTTGGCAGCCTGTAAGTTACAATTGACTTGTCATATTTTGCCAAACAAACTGCAACCAATCTACAATTAATCATTATTTTTGCTTCAATCGATAACTTGTGAGTCGCAACTAACCCACTATTCCTTTTCCTGTTTCCCCAAATCGTCGACTCACAACCAATCCACCATTCTCACATTTTTTTGCTCCGACCAACGATCTATACCTATTTATTGATGAGTTTGCAATCTGGTGATAGTTGTACATATTGTTTTGTTATTTTGAAATTCTAAATGTGTTTGATTGCATTACCTATAATTTAATTATAAGTAATATTGGTTAGAAAACAAAAACCATTCCACCCCATTGGAAAATGAATTTCATGGAAAAAAAACTTTAAATGCTTGTACTATACATATTTTTCTATAAAAAAATTAAGAGTGTTTAATTGCTTTACATATAAATATATGTAATATTTGTATTACATATTTTCTATGGTAAATGTGTGCAATCAAACACACTCTAAAGATGTGTTTAATTGCATTACCTATAATTTAATTCTAGGTAATATTACCTAGAAAATAAAAACCATCTCACCCCCTTAGAAAATGAATTCATGTAAATAAGTTTTAAATGGTTGTACCATTCATATTTTTTCATGAAAAAATTAAGAGTGTTTGATTGTTTTCCATATAAAATGTGTAATAATTACATATTTTCCATGAAAATCGTGTGCAATCAAACACACTCTAAGAGTAATAGATTTTTCGTGTAAAGTTAAGGGAAATGTAGGTTTGGCCATATAAATATACTAGCGTGTACCTATGCCAAAAGTCACAGTGTAAATAATATTAATATTAAAATATAATTATAATTTATATGTATTATGTTAAAATTTGTGAAGAATATGTAATAATTTTACTTGTATTAAATGCTATACAAAACTCAAATAAGAAACAAACATATCAAATTTATAATGTTCACTAATATTGCAAATCAAAATATAAAGGCAAGTAAAAAAAATTATAACACACTAAACAAAAAACATAAATTAAAGTTATTGTATATTTGTTAACATTTTATAATAATAAAAAAACAACCTCTATTCTACATACTAGTCTGTATTATAATAAATTTCAATATAAAAGCAACCTGTATTCTACATATATGTCTGTATTATACAATTTCAGCTTATATTTTACAATAAAATACCAACATGTATTATACAATTCTAAACAAATCAAATATAAAAAATGTATATTATATAAAATAATGCACAACAGCCAATACTCTGCAATCTAAAATAAATTAAAATTAACATGCACACCAATTAGTACTACTGACATCAAATTATAACTATATAATAAAAACAAATATTATATTGTCATACACAAAAAAGTAGGTTAAAACTTTACAAAAAGTAGGTTAAATCTTTCCAAAATATTTATGATTTATAAAAGATGTGTCAATAACATGTCTTCAAACATGTGTCTGCCCAAACTTTCTTCTCGTTACTTTCTCAAAAGTTTTTGTACCAACTTGTATGCATCACCAATGAGGAACACACATAACAATCAAGTAATTTGTGAAAACAAACACACATGATTGCAGCCACAGTAGCCTGTGACTATCAATGTGAGAACCCCGGTTCAGGGTTGGAGAACCTTGGGTTCCTAACTGTGAATGGTCAGAACCCTTGTGTTCCCCGACCCCCATGGGTCAAAGAACCTTGGGTTTCTCGACCGCAACCCTTATGTTCCCTAACCCCCATGGGTTTAGGAGCCGATGTCGGGAACTCTGATTTTTTTATTATTTTAATTAAAAAAGATAATACGAATAAATCAATTTTACATTTATTTAAGTATCAAAGATTCAATACCTAAAGATAAAAATAATAAATTTCTATTATCATTTTCTACTTTGATATCATTATTTGAATAAAAACTTTACAGTAAAAATTACATTTGATCATTATCAAATAAAGAGGTTTTTACATTTGTTTGAATTAAAACATCCATGATTTAAAAAAAAAAATTTCTAAATATCAAATTATTAAATTATAGAATTTTAAAAAATTTAAACTTAACTGCTGGTGTTTTTTATTTAAAAAAGTTCAAATGTTGTAGTCGAACAATTTTTTAAAAAAATTTAAGTATTATTTTTTTTAAATTTATTTAAAAAAAATAAAATTTGAAGCCTAAATTGCTGGTCGAGATCTCCAAAGGTCCCTAACTATATTTTCCAAAAGTTATAATTAATGTCTATTTTTTCAAACCTCATCAATACCCAAATTATTAACTGACATGACCAATGGCAAATTGTTTGTTTACCAGTGCAGTTATACGCAAAACCCAAAAGCACGCAACTCTCCATAGTGAGTATGACATCATTCCCAATGAAATAAGGGCGATACGCATTCCCGCTAGCTTGAAACCTTTTTGGCTACCACTTTGCCCCCATATTCCATTTTTGGCATGCTGCTCGAACCCCAAATTAATTTTCAATTTTTTTTTTTGAATTTGTAGACTATTTCCATTTTTTTTTTTCATTTTTTCGTATTTTTCTCTTCCTTCCTCTTATTATTCACACGTAGAGCCGTCGTCGGTCAAGCTGACTGGGCCTTCGTTGGCCATTGTTGCAGTTAGCCTTGCCAACAGCCGTCGCCTCTGACCGCCACACAGCCACGAGCCATCGTAGTTGGTCCTCTGCGCCTTCAGTCACTGACCGTCACTACTACTTCAGCCATTGCAGGCCATCGACACTCTTAGTCGCTTCATCGTGACCGCCTTCCACTGATGCTAAGACTTGGACCAGTCTCCATAACCAACATGTGCCTGTGTGTATAGATATATGTATATATATATGTGCCTGCGTATGTATGTGTTTGTGTGTTTATATATGTATGTGTGTGTTTGTGGGTGAAAAAATTATTAATCTCAACCATTGAAATGTCTCTCTCATACATTTGAGACATTTTCCAAGACTCTTATGCCTTATTATACAGATAATATACTAATACAACAATTCTATCCTAATGTGTTATATTTAAAATATTAATTTAAATATATAATATATTAATAAGCAAGTGCCGTTAAAACTGCGTCGTATAAGTGCGTGTTGTAAATAGTATTTCCGCTAAATGTATGGGTCGCAGAGTGGGTTAATCTCCGGCTCCGACCATCCAACCACCGTAACACGATCTCTTCTCCGACAGTTTGCTGCATAGATTAGACAGATCCTGAGAACAAATCAATCCTCGGTTCATTCCGCTCCGACAATCTCGATGGATCGAGTGCTGAAAGCTGCCAGAAGCTCTGGTTCTCTCAACTTGTCAAACCGTTCGCTCAAGTGAGCCCCTGATATCTCTCAAATTTAAACTTCTTCACCCATGTTTGATTTCATTGCTGTTAAGACTGATTGGCAAGGTCACTTTCCGTTGGATTTCAAAATTTATGCTTTTCTTCTCTTTTGTTTTCGCCTCTGGAAGATTAGATGCGGGATTTTATGGAGTAGTTATATCTGTTTGATTTTTTTTTTTGAAAAGGTGACAATGTATAGTAACATTAATACTGTGCTTCATCCTTAACTGACTATGATGTCGAGGATCTACATGGATTGGATGAGAGATAAAAATCCCGAAATTGGCGAACTTGGTTGTTTTCTAAAATATTGACTATGTGTAAATTTTGATCAGAAGTTATAAAGCTAATCATATTTCTATCTCAATGATAGTTGAGATAGAATTGCAAGCTTCTTGTAGAGTTTTCATCCCTGTCAGTTGGCCATTTCCTTGATTTAAACAATAGTAAACTAGGAAGTAGCCCTAACCATCCAATTCAACCCCGTCTTTCAATTCGTGAGGCAACTATAAATGATGTAATGAATAATTCCAAATTCACAAAAGACGAGAAATGATGAAGTGTGATCACGCAAATAGCAACGTGTGCTATAACTATTTTGTCTACAACGCAAGATCATGGAGAGCGTTAAGGTTCCAATCATTTGCATGTTGTGAATTACAAATTGCTATCCTCCACCTAGATGCAAATGAATTTGGTTGCCTTGCCTTTTATCATTATTTATTTATTCATCTCAGGGAAGTACCTGGTGAGGTGTACAACAGCTTGGATGCAACTGGGGAGGGTGAAAAGTGGTGGGAGGTACTGTGAATAACTCATTTAACCTGCTTGAATTCATCTAATTTAGAGGCTCTAGCCAATTCGTTAGATGAATTTGGTGTTATAAGTTATTAAGTTGTGATAATACTTAAGATTGAATTTTTTCATTTGTATCTGTAGGCTGTGGAGTTGCAGAAACTGATTTTGGCTCATAACAATATTGAATCTCTAAGAGAAGACCTCAGAAATTTGTCTCTGTTATCTGTGCTGAATGTTAGTCATAACAATCTTACCCACCTCCCAGCTGCAATAGGAGAGTATGCCCTTTTTAGCCGTTACTATATTTCAGTTTTCTCTCCCCCCCCCCCCCCCCCCCCCCCCAAAGCACCCGCCCACCCCAATCATTTAATCATGCCTGCAATGTCCTGACAATTTCTGTCTATTTTACAGGCTTCACATGCTAAAATCTTTAGATGTATCTTTTAACAAGATTCTGAGTTTACCCGAAGAAATTGGATCAGCAACTTCTCTGGTCAAGTAGGCAAATTTTAACAGTTCTCTTCTTCCTCTTGTTTTTAATTGTCTGGATGGAAATTAGAAGAATGAGCTTCTTATCTATATAAAAACAATAGAAGTGGATTTCATTTTTGCTTTCATTTTCTTTGTTAATGAATACATCTAACAAAAATAATCTGCTGGTTGTGATTGAACTAATCTGTTTTATTTGGTTCCTCTAGGTTTGACTGCTCAAACAACCAACTGAATGATCTTCCTGCCTCACTTGGAAGTTGTTTAGATTTATTAGAACTCAAGGCAAGGCAAAAATTTTATCCAATATCTGTTATTCACCCTTAGCACTTGGAAATATTACAGCTCATCTTTTGGATCGTTTCAAGTTTCATTTTCTGACTGCACAATTTGGTAGTACTGGATTTGATTAGGTAGTGCAAAATTTGAGAGAAGCTAATGTAGTCTGTTGCTCTATTGCTGATAAATCTACTACACATATCACAATCGCAAGGGAAAACTATGTATATCTAACAACCCTCATCCAAGAAAATCTTATCAGATCTGGAAAAATTTGGCACAGCTGCCAATTTTGATAATCCTATATGCATCATAGTGTAATTTTACATTTTTTTTAAGATATATACTCTGAACAACGTGTTAGGAATTTTAGTGGTAGTTCAGACTAGACCATGCAGCATTCTGTAGCTCAGGTTTCTGATGGTTTGAATAACACCATTAAAGTATTGGTTGAAAATATCAGGGTGATTTATACAATTTATTATTTTTTTTGGGGGGGTGGAGGGGTGGGTATCACGACCTTACCCTTAGAAACCCCGGCCAAGGGAAACCAAGGGAAAGTGTTAACAAGAATGGCACAAGATTTAGGAAGGTGCATAACAACTCTTAATGCTGAGCATAATCCACATCACAAAGTGGTACAACGCCTCCTAAAAGAATATAGACAACATGGTCATAACTTTATATAAATACAAAGGACATGGTACAAGGAACATGAACAAAATGTCCACTACCACACATAACAACCTCACTCCCCAAAGATCTTCTAGCTGGAACTGCTCTGTATACATCTAGCACCCAACTCAGACACTGCTAGGCTCACCCTCTTCTTTAGCCTTCCCTTTTTCTGGAATGACGTAAATAAAAGTGAGCTACGAAACCCAGCAAGTGCATGAGAAAGAACATACAACAAGAGTAATAAAGTCAAGTCAATATGGAATAAAAGAAAGTAAGGAACATCCCATACCCATCTATAACGGGACAAGAATAATCAAGTAATCACATGCATGCTCACCATGCCATGTCATGCAATCAAACATATACCTGTATCCATGGCATGCTTTATAAGATATTCATGTGTAAGAGAAAAATCTGAGTACAGTTTCCCCCACTCCATCATCCCCACAACCATAAGCAAGAACCCTCGAGTTCGTTAACTCGAGTATGTCTCAAGGTAGACTCATCAGCCCACCCGAGTATGCTAGCCGCAACTGTATAGGATATATCCGAGCAGATCTCATCCGCAGTGCGCTTTCCACCTCATATATCTTTTTCCCAAAATAATTTTCATGCACGTGGAAATGATAACCATGAAACAAACCATGCTTCAACACTCTAATAATTATATGCATCAAGCCACTCACAACCCTTTTAAAATATATTTTTCATGCACAAGTTTCATCCACATATAGGGAATTCAAGTTCGGAAAAGGAAAAGAGGCATTTTTACACAAAAAGAATAAGGGGGCATCAACTGTTGATAGCTTGCAAGATAGTTGTTGACTGGCAACAATCTTCCCTTCCCTGAAATCGCATTTCTCTCACTCGAAACCTTGGTAAAGTGGCTCAAAACCCTGCCAAGTCCGCAACCCAGCCAAAAACATGTCATCCCCAAGAAAGATAGGGTGAATAAGCCCTATTTGAAGCACTTGGAAGAGGATTAAAAGTTGTTTTATCAAACAATTCCTCACAGTTTTACTTCGAACCCTTTAGTAGGGGTTTTTCTTTAAAATTTCAATTATAAGATGAGGAAATCAAAGCTTTTGAACTGCAACCAGGGATTAGAACTTGCCTCAAGCTCTTCTCCTTTCCCTTCTACTCTTCCTTAGCCTCTCGTTTCAATCCGCAAGCTATCATACATGAAGATTTATCAAGATTTTAGGTTCCAAAACAGGGGTAACAGGGTTTCTAGGTGAAAATCAGCTATGTATTGGCTCCTATTGCTTGCACAACCCAAGAATTTGAAAAACATCAAGATGAGAAGCTGACCTAACTGCTGGGAGTTCTTCCTGTTTGTCCACTGTCTCTAAATTTGCAGTTGCCTTCTTGCTTTGTTTCTCCTATTTATATGCGTTATTTTCCCCCTTTTCTCTTTATATTAATGTCCTACACCCTTTTCAGATCTCCAACAAATGAAATTCACATTAAGGAGGCTTCTTTAGGGTTTATCTAACTTACATTTCATTTACCACATCAAGCCCACAATTGTTGACTTTAATTTTCTCCTTTGGACTTGTTAACTTGTCAATCTTGCCATTTACCACATCAAGCCCACAATTGTTGACTTTAATTTTCTCCTTTGAATTTTCCACCTGCCATGTCCCTCTATTCTTCTTGTTCTTTAATCCTCAACACTTGAGACAAGCCAACAATGATGCTTATTACACACACACACAATACTTAATTCACTAACACTTTAAACCATTTTCTGGGGTGTTATAGTGGGGGGTGGTGGTTGTTAAATCATGGGTTTGGTTGGGTTCTTTTCACAAAGATTCAGTTGCTTTACAGGAATTACAGAATGTTGATTACTTTATCTTGTCTGTACTGTGTTTGGGATCATATAGTTTATACTAAAAGTTCTTGCATGTGATTACTTGCTTCTTTTTTTTTTTTTTATTTGAGTAGGGGTTTAACAGAGCTTCTAGATTTTAGTTTTTTTTTTTTATTTTGGTTTTAATTTTGTGCCTTTATTTTTTCTTTTCTTTTAAAAAATGAAAACTTAACGTGTTATTTGATAATTTTCATTTGCTTTTAGTTTTGTTTTTGATTTTTTTTCCTTTCCCTTCTCCTTCCCACTACTTACAATTATTGTTGTGCTTCGCCAACTCTCTGATGAAATGATGATTAAATAAGAGACTAGGAATCATCCCTAAAAGTTGATCTTCTTTTCATGGTTAAATCATTAGATTGGGATGCTCAAGGAAATGCTTATTAGTAGGAAATATAAACACATTTTGACCTGGTCAAATCCAACACAAGTTTGGTATTGTTCAATATGATTCCTTATAGTGACTTTTGAGGTTGCAACTTACAAGCATGGGCTACGCAGCTTTAACTGAAAAGTTATTGCTCCTACTACTTGGGGTTATGTCTACATGAATCTTTTCCCTTCTATTCACTCAAGATTTATAATTTTAATTAAATCACAAGGTAAAAAGACTTTGTTTATCAAACGCTATACTACATGCAATCAATGTGTTATTCTGAACTAATTTAGTTTCTAATCATTGTTGAACACTGTCACGTTAGCAGGTTGTTAGCTAGAGGAATGTTCTAGCACACCTTAGTTAGGCTTCTTGTTATGCACATGGGTACATGTGGGAGGCTGTTAGTTGGAGGAATGTTCTAGCACACCTTAGTTCAGCTTGTTGTTATGCACATGGGTGCATGTGGAAGGCTGTTAGGCTATATAAGCCACAACTGGGGATGATAAGGATATGTTTTGAATTGACGAATGAAACTCTCTGATGATTTTCCTCTCTAAATTTTCTCTCAATCTCCCTTCTGTTTCCCTCTGCTCTCTCTCTCGCTCTATTCTTGCCCTTCTCTATTTCGATACTATAGTCATCCTTCTTGTCATTGCTGCTCAAATCATAATACTTATTTTTCTGTCCAAAATTTGAAGTAAGCAGTGAATCGATCTTCCACAATCTTGACTTCTCCTTAGGCGGCTTCATTTTCAAGAACAACTAGGGTTGTAATGCTTCCTTAACCTCACCCCTCTTATTATTGTATTTTGCCTTATACATTCCTAATTCCATTTTCGAAAAAACAGTTTTGTCTCCCTGCATTGGACTCGGAGATCTGCCAATGGAGTTCTGATTCCATGGACGAGTAAGGTATAGATTGCGCAACAGACCGAGAGCACTTTCCAGCTTCTTATCCACCGTCGATTCTACAGATCCAATACGGTTCAACCTCTTCGTCATCATTGCAAACACTTGCTGCCATTGAGATTCCATTTGCTTCACCCCAATGTCATTTGCCACTAGAATTTGGATCACTGGTGGATAATCAATTGCCTTGAGGATCGATAGTTGAGAAACCTCCTTTGCCAGAATTCAGTGAAACTAAATTCACCTGAATTCAGTTCTCTCCACCTGCAGCTCGCAACTGCTTCCTAGAACTCCTATTGCAACTCGATTAGCCTTCTCTGATCTGCAATTGAATTGTCAACTCTGTTTTGAAACTGCTATCTTCTTTGATATGCAATTGATCGCCGATCAGGATTGACGACAGTCTCAACTCAATAATTTCCCAATCCAAGCTGATCGCTGGAAGTCACTGCAACTGATCGCTATGGATCAACTAATGCTCCAGATCCATTTCACTATTGATTGGCAAATGTGGTTGATCTGTCTGAAATCGTTGTTAACTCACTTCACCTGAGTCAATTGTGTCGAACGACAGGTTGGACAACAATCGTCGTTTTCTGTCAGAAATTAATCAACAAGGAAATTGCCGAGGAACAATGCTCTGATACCAATTTGTCATGTACCTAGGGTTTAGCCTAGTGTTTGGATGGGAAATCAGAAGAATCCCAGGGGTTTAGGATCAGTAATAGAAGATTGGAGGGGGAATTGGACAGAAATGGAGGAGATAATAGATAGAAATGAGGGAGAGTGTAGATCGAAATAGAGAAGGGAGAGAATAGAGAGAGAGAGCAGAGGGAAATGGAAGGGAGAAGCTAGAAGAAGAAATAAGACCTCAAGATGCACCTACTGAAAGGCTGCAAAAGGAAGATAAAGGAGTATTTGGGGAAGTGATAGAGGAAGCCAAGGCCAACACTTTACCTCTGGTAGCTAGTGCATGGACTGAAAGATTGGATGTGGTCTCGGATCAAAATTTTGTGAGAAATGGAATTGATATTGGAGTTCTGAAGGACACTATTCTATTGCCTTTGATTCCATATAAAGTTGATGACTTAGCTGATAAGCAGGCCATAAATCATGTCGGGAATGAAGGTCGTGATGGAGGTCATGATTCAATCATTGAGGAACTCTATCATCTCTTCCTATGCAATCGGTATGTCCGGACAGGACAGGCAATTGCAAGAATGAACACGGGGACACCATTGGAGGGGAAAATGGTGAACGAAAAATCTTGGGTGTGCGACAATGAGCAGGAAACAGCTCGAGAGGAAGATTTTTCTGTTGTTTTATCTGTTCAAATTACAACTGGTGAGCTACAGTGTTGGAGAAACTCTTGGCTGGCAAAGAAATTGGAGTCCATTACTATTGCTGGAAATGGGATGATGGGAGATATATCCTCAGCTGAAATATCTTCCAATGTTGTGAAGGTGTGTGGATTTGATAAGGAAGTATGGGGACAACATGTAATCGGAGGACAGCCACAAAAAAGAACGAAAGCAGGCTTAACGGTTGGAAACGAGGTCTTGCATGAGTTAGACAATTCAATTCTTCAAGGAAGGTTATGGTACTTTGTGCCAGTTAAGCAAAACACTGCTTTGGAGATGATAGAAAGTATGGCTTCAGAAAGTATGGTTTTAACTAAGGGAAATAGTGAAAGGAGCCGCAAGTTTTGATGTGGAGGACAAAGATCTTGTTGCCTTGTTTGTTCTCATTCCAGCTGACCAATTGGGATCTTTGTCTTAGCCCTCTTGGGTGATGAAGGATGAAGTGATGATCGGAATTGATGCTGCAACAACCCCTAGACCTGACATTTCTACATTGCTGCATTTAAAGGCCTTTGTAGATATTGTTGCAAGTAAGAATGGCAATTGGTCTGTCGGGAATCCATTAACTGCCACTAAGGATGCATGTCTAACGCCTTTAATTTTACTCAATAGTGACGAAATATTAAAGGAAGCTAGGGTCGCAGTTAGCCAACATTCTGGACTTACACCAACCCACATTGAAGAAACTGTGGTGGGGAAAGTTGGTAAGGACAACAACCAACAATTTTCAGCTGCTCAGTTGGACCAACGGAGAGTAATTGATTTTGGCTGTGTTCCAGTCGAGGTGTACACGAGAACTACTGCAAATTTGTTATGCATACAGAGGTTTTCCAAAACTTCTCCATCCAAGCTGTGGAAGAGAAGGAAAAAGCATATTGGAAGCTGTGAAGGTTTAGCATTTCCCAACTCAGCCAGCTTGAGGATAAGAAATGCCTTAAGGGGAGGGGATTGTCACATTAGCAGGCTGTTAGCTGGAGGAATGTTCCAGCACACCTTAGTTAGGCTTGTTGTTAAATCTCCCTTCCATTTCCCTCTGCTCTCTCTCTCTATTCTCTCCCTTCTCTGTTCCGATCTGCACTCTCCCTCATTTCTATCTATTATCTCCCTCATTTCTGTCCAATTCCCCCTCCAATCATTCTGCTATTGATCCTGAACCCCTGGGATTCTTCTGATTTCTCATCCAAATCCTAGGCTAAACCCTAGGTACATGACAAACACGAAGAACACTCTCAATCTATATGCTCCTTTATTTTTTCAAGAAGTGTTGTCTTTACTGTCTCACCACTCCATTCCAAATTTTATTAATGGAGACAAAGAGTTCAAGTTAGTTTACAATTTTATAATCATAGTTGTGTTGGGAGTTTGAGGGCAAGTCTTTTGTAGAAATGATAAGGTTGCTCCTTTGTGATTAGGAGGTAATGGGTTTGAAATAGCCTCTTTGCAAAGCAAAGGTAAGGCTGCTTACAAAAAGTGATTCTTCCCTCATCCTCACAAAGCAGGGAGTTTCATGCACTTGGGACACCCTTTTAGTTGTGTTAGGAATTTATTGATTTAGAAACTTTAAAGGACTAGGATCTTTGATTTTATCAAGGTGTTTTAGTTGTTTTAAGTAATACTAACTATATTGGATAGATTGGTCTTAAAAGAGTTCTTGTTGTTTTAAGAGTCTTGTAAAGGGCTTCCTTAGTGCACATGGCTCCAAGGGTTGGGAGGTTCATCTTTGTTTTAAGAGTTCTATAAAACCTATAAATATGGTTTGTTAGTGTAATTGGAATGTGCGCGTGCGCGTGCGTGAATATAAAAATTGAATATTTGGAAGAGCTGGAGCTCTCTCTCCCTCTTCTTTTTTCTTTCCTTATTTTATCCCTTCCCTCTTCTCTGTCATTCTTCTTTCTGCTGGTCCTATTATTGCAGATTTGTCCTTCTGCATATCCTCTTCTCCTTCTAATCTCCTTATACTGCTGCTGCTTCTCTTCTTCTTTTCCTCCCTCCGTTTTGAATCACTTTCTTATTATTTCACCACAAATTGACCTCATCTTGGCTAATTGTAAACCTGTTTTTTCTAGACTAGCCAACATTTTTGAACATGTTGAACTGTGCTCACATAAGACACCTAAAACATTCCTCCATTTATCCATCATGCCCTATTTCTGCATGGCCATTACTGGACTCTCCTTTGTATAATTGAGCCTGTTTAGTTAACATCTAAGGTTCCAACCATCTTCCTTGGAAAAAACTAGAAATATTGATAAGCACTTAGGTCATCTGATGAAGAAGAAAATTAAAAATAGGTTTTTACAGGATCCATCGTGTCTTTAGTAGTGGCAGAAATACTGTGCATATGTGTACTTCAGGGACGATATATTGGCTTGTTGATCATGAGATTATGTGACTGGGAGTTAACCAAGACAGATTAAATTATTTCTGTCAGTTTTCTTTTTGGTAACATGACAACTGGTTTGAAATGTTTAAGCTTTTCACCCTATTCTTATTTTAATATCACTCCTCAGGCTTCTAATAATTGCATTACCAGCTTGCCAGAAGATCTAATGAAGTGTTCAAAACTGACAAAATTAAATGTTGAGGTACTAGAAAACTTTTCTTACTTGTTGAACCTCTTTCTAGTTAATCCCGCTTCCCAGGGGAAAAAAAAGAAGCAAAGTAATAGGCTGATTGGTGATAGGGAGTATAAAGTTTTGATTGTATCTTCTGTGAATGCAGGGAAACAGGCTAACAGTGATATCTGAGAATATAGTTGGATCTTGTACCCTGCTTACAGAACTCAACGCATGTAAATGAATTCTGGTTTCTATTTTTTCTGCCCCCTCTTTACTTCTTCATTTAATGCTGACAACAATTTAATCTACACTAAGAAATTCTAAGTGTCCCACTACACTTCCTAATTTTGCAGCAAAAAACTTGCTGACTGCTATACCACAGAGTATTGGGAGTCTTTCACGTCTCATCTGCCTTAACTTCTATCAGAACAGTGAGTGAATAAATTTCCATATAGTTTCCTTTGCATAGATTGACAAATTGATAATAAGACTTATATGGTTCAGAGTGCCAATTGTGTTACCAGTTGATCAATTTCTTCACTGTAGATATATAACATATATGTATGAATTTGACAGGAATTTCTTCAATCCCACCATCAATAATAGGTTGCTCTTCCCTGTTGGAATTTTATATGGGGTCAGATTGATATTCAGTGTTTCAAGACAAATAGATAATGAGGCTTATCATAATATGTGAAAATTCAGTTATTCCTGCTAACATCATCCTTTATAATTGCTGCTTGGTTTAATTTGTAGGAACAATGCTTTGTCTTCATTACCAGTAGAGATTGGATCACTTCCTCACTTGGGGACATTGGATCTTCATTCAAACCAGGTGGCTGGGTGATCTTCTAGTTCAAGATGCATTCTTTCTATGTTGGTTGTAGATTTTAGTAGGATCCTTAGCTTGATTTGTCTTCCCTGGGAAGTTTCAGTATAAATTATAAAACACATTGTGTATGCCCCTCATTATTTTGATATTTATGCAGCTTAAGGAGTATCCTGTTGAGGCATGCAAATTGTGCCTTTCACTTTTAGATTTGTCGAACAATTCGTTGTCCGGCTTGCCCCTTGAGATCGGTAAGGCTAGAATTTATTTTTCTAATAATTGATATGAGTTCTATTTTCTATGTATCTGTGAAGTGTATTTACATAGGGATGTATTGAATGATAAAGCTACTCTTCCGTAGTCCATTGAAAGTAATTCTGGTGCACAAAATCATGGCACTTTTCTTTCTGTCAACTTAATTTTAGTAGGGCTTATAAGTAGGATCGTTTAGAATTCTATATTCATTTGAAATAGAAATTAGAATTTAGTTATGTCTTTTAACATTTGATTCCTCTTAGAACTAGGCCTATTTGCATATAAATAGGACTTGGTAATGATTATTGAGACTTTGCTATTGATTGATTATTAAAAAGAATACATAATTTGATGCTCTCTTTTTCTCTCTTATCGCCTTTCCCTTTTGTTGCTACATCAATTAATAGAATGGAGGCAAAGAGAAAGATAACTAGTGAAGTAGGTGTAGATGTAGAGAAGTACATGTGCAAAGGAGAATAACCAAGGGAGAAGAAGATAATAGTAAAAATAACTGATGAAATAGGAGAAGAATATAGGGAAGAACACATGCAAAGAAGAACGTAGGATGAATTAGAATGAGAATTGAAAGAGAAGAATAAGGTATGCAGAGTATCAAGAGAGAACCAAAATGAAGAGAATCAAATTTATTTATTCTATTTAATAGTTTTTACAATCAACTCTAATTATACACAAATATGCCCTAATAGGAATAAAATAATAAAAGACAACTAATTTCTAATTTATAATCCTAGTGAACATAAAATTCTTAACCAGTCCTATTAAATTCTACTAAAAAAATTCCAAAGTTAACTTCTCCTTCAGGAATAGACTTTCACTTGAGTTAGTTCAACTCAGAAAGTTTACAGGTCAATCCAGTTAATGGGCTAAGGAGTGATCTCAAATGACTCCCTCTGCTGCTTTTCTAGTCAACAATTACTGCTAGTAGTCTTATCATGCTAAGATTGAAAGACTTGAAAAACTTTCCCTATTTACTAAAGGAGATACTTTGCATGTTTGCATTTCCAACATAATCATTTGTTCTCTTCTTTGGTCTACTTGAGACAAAAGCTCTCACTTGTTAGGTGAAGATGTGCAAGTACTGCTTATCTGAAATGAGGCATGGTTAAAATGGATGCTTCTTCTAATTAGATATTTAGCATTTTACTGAACACAAACTGGAGTGAATCTTTTGTTTGAGTGAGAAAACATTTTTTTGGTATAGAATTTTGAGAGGGAAACCATTACTATATTGCGAAATCTATGTTGTTCCTTGTTTAGCATATAGGCTCTGATAAGTGAAAGCTTTCCTGTTGAATGTGTGAGGATTTGCTGTTGCTTATCTGAAGTGGAGCAAACCCTTACATTGATCTGTACCTCTCAGTCACCTAGAAGTTTCTGTCAGTCTCAAAATTTCTGTGAAGCCAGATTTTGATTAGGCATAGGACACCTACATTAGTCCATAACATTTCCACTACATTTTAGGCTTTTAGCTTCTTTTTCAAGCAAAAAATGCTTTATTGCCAGTCTTTTTATTGCCAAATAATTCAAGGCTGTTGGTATTTCTAAAGTGTTATCAGCATCATTGTCACACTCAATATATTAAATGCAATGTTCTTCATCAGCATCTTCAGCATCTTTTATGGTGCCTTTCCATCTCAAAATTCTTTGACTTGTTAATTCTACCATAAATCACATTATGAAAGCTGTTATCTTCTTCACTTTTATTGCTTTATGAACTAGAGGATATCCAACATAACTATGCCCCATTGTGAAGTTCTTTTATGCATGTTATGTCTATGAATCTTGGTACCTGTTTGTCTGTATATTATCAATATTATCCAACACAGTCGATTTATTTAGGTATGATGACAACTTTGCGGAAACTTCTGCTTTCTGGAAATCCTTTGCGAGCTCTTAGAAGGTTTGATTTACTTTCTTGATCATTTACTATATTTAATGCTCTAGTTGCTTTAAGAGTTTGTCCACTCATACTTGTTCTCTCTCAGCTCCTTGGTGAATGGACCTACGCCTGCTTTGTTGAAGTATTTAAGGAGTAGACTTCCAACTGATGAAGGTATTTTAGTTTATGCTATTCAGGTTTTAGGCTCTCAGAATGTCTTTAGGATACCTCACACTCTCTGGTCTCATGGTTTCTGTCCCAGTTGTACAGTTATCTTAATCTTTGAGCTTTAAAATAGAGCTGACAAGAAGTTTATTAGTATGTTATTCTTCTTAGTTATGTTTTCTTTCTCTTGCAGAGTCTGGAGCTGCTACTCCAACAAAAGATGATGTAATTTCCATGGCAGCTCGAATGTCCCTTGCATCAAAGGTATTTCACTCGCTATATACTTAATCTTTCTCTTCTCTTTCTCTTCTATCACATGAAACCTGTGGTTTAATTCTCCTTGACGATCGAAAGTGTAGAACTCCAATTGGTGTAACTGGGGAAACCTGTAGAATTGGTAATATGAACTTATTATCCAATCTTAACTAGCTTATGGACCACTTTACATTTGTGGTATCTTTTATCTGGAAAGCTTGCTGTTGTAATACTTGGATTTTAGTTCTTTTCTTTCTGTGGACAGCTTGCTGGTGGAAAACATGTTTGAATTTTGTGTGATCAAATATATCATCTCAATAGAAAATGAAGGTGTTTTTTGGACACATATTTCTTTAGAGAAATACGGACAAAACATCAGTTTGTGTTGGTCTCTGCAAATAAGTGCTCTGAAATGAATTGACTTGAGAAGGATTAAACCTTATCAATATTTGCACTTTGAGCAAAGTGCCTACTCTCACACAAAAACCTTCATTTTCATGCTTTGAGAAAGAATAAGAATTTGTAGAGGCCGAACAATTGTTAAATAAATCATTATATCACAAAGGTGTTTGAAATATATGGGCACTCAATGGAGAAGGGGGATATTGTACAGGGGCTGTGATTGGAGTTTCATAGCATAGACTGGGTGTCTGGTCTAAATTGAAATTCCAATATGAAAATCATGCATTAGACGACTTTACCCTATTAAATCTACACAGAAGAAAAGTACAATAAAAAATGCCACCAGCTACAATTGGGGCCAATTTTCTGATATCTAAAGTCAATGCAAATAAGATACCAGAAGTCTTCAATTTCAAGATCTGCAGAGGCTTACAGTTATTGTCATTCCTTTTTCATCTTCCCAGAAAGGGAAAATTATTTTATTGTTTGTGTTCAAACCAACGTACATTGCTTACATGATGCATATTTAATTTTGGTACAAGGCTGCATTTAATTCAGTAGGTCTGGGGATACAAAGATTTTATCAGCATTGGGGATGTTAAATATGATGAAACCAGGAAAAAAAATGGAATAAGAGCAACCCTCCCAGAAGGCTTCAATTTCATCCTCAACATCTGCATAATGTGAATTCATAAATGTTTGCATATGAATGTGTAAAGCAATCACTATACAGCATAATACCTGATGCCCTATCTCTGGGATACCTCAAATTGACATCAGTGTGATAAAAAAGTTTAGGTCATTTACTCAATAGCTCTCTCTCTCTCTCTCTCTACATACAGTATCATCGTAAATTTCCTGCATTATCTGTGTACATGGCTGGGCATATGCTTTGAGTTAAGATGATTTTCATTTATTGTATAGAACTTCTTTATTCTATCTACATCTTTCCACTTCTTGTAGGTCTTATATGATATCTTTTTCTGAGTGCTTTCACTTTATTGTTCAGGAACTCTGTTTAGGAGGCCTTGGTGTGAGTGCTGTTCCATCAGAAATATGGAAGTCAAGTGATATCACAAAAGTTGATCTTTCTAACAATTCAATTGAAGAGTTACCTATTGAACTTTCCTCTTGTGTTTCTATTGAGGTACATGATTTGTTTTCCTGGTCTGATTACAGACAATATATTTTCGTACGTTAGTTTCATATATTGAAATTTCATTGGTGAATTACCTACTGTATTATATCAAAGTAAGCAATTTTTTTTTAGCTAGACCAAATTAAACATCTTTTGATTTTAACATTAGGAGGCTTTTCCTGTTGGGTCAGTATATTACTGTAACCACTAATACTGAAACATATCTATGGCATTCAAGTAGGTTCCAGGTTGATGAATTGCAGTTTCGCCATCATGATTGATGAATTGTTTGAATTTGGCTGTCACTGATCTTGATACTTACGGCAATATGCAGGCTTTGATTTTATCCAAAAACAAGATTAGAGAATGGCCAGGTGCTGTTTTACAGTCACTTCCTAACCTTTCATGTTTGAAGCTGGATAATAATCCACTCAGAAAGGTAACTTAGATTTGATTCTGGATTTATTCCGATAACTATTTATAAATTGTTTGTAGTCTGCAAAGGAAAGTCATTCCTTATCATTACAATTCAAATCATAGCAAATCTGAGTTTCAGTAAAAGGCCTGAATATGATCTTGTAATACATTTCTTTTCTAGGTGTCCAATACAGATAGCTAGCGATGTCAAGATAATTAGGAATGCCACTTGCAATATGATCATGTGGAGATATTCTACCTGCACATTGAAGAAGAAATTTGACAGCCATGTTCAGAAGAGTTGGCCTTTCTTGGAGAGGCTAATCCAATTTTAGCGGGTCTCAACTTTTTAAAAGTTGCTACTAAAACCTTTTAGAGCTGAACCATCTTTTATCTAGTTTCTCCCCCCTTCTTGGCGATCTTCAGTTTTATCATCTCTTATTAAAAAAACAAAAAAAAAAAACTTTAAGACCTGAACCAATTTGGATGGAGCTCAGTGAAGCTGCAAGACTGCTTCATTGGGATCTGGTGGTCACAATTTTGAACCATAGATACAACATCACCACTGGCTGAAGTAGAGCTCTGTATTGAACCTGGAGATCCTATAGTAGTGTGAGCTCATCCGTGGGCAGGCCTTTCTGATAAAAAAACCCAGAAAATCTGGGGTTCTAAATTTTCAAATAGATTGTCTACTCAAAGACAATTTGACGCAGTGTGTAGCGCGTGTGTGAAAAAAACACACCAAAATAAACCATTGAAAGAACAAACTTCAATGGCCGAAACTTGGCTTTTAAGAAGACGCAAAAACAAGATTGTTTTGCTAAGAAAACCTAAATAGATTGCTGAAATTTGATTGAGAAAAACTTGATTACAAACTCTAGATCCTAGGAATATTTATAGTATTTGGCTAATACAAATCCATCTAATATTTGTAAACAAAATCCAACTAAAATCCTAATAAAAATAAAATTCTAATCCAACATGAAGTAGAATCCTAAATCAAGTAGAAATATGAAGTTGAATTCTAAATCAAGTAGAATTTTAAAACTTAAGAAGTATTAAAATATTGTTCCGGCGTGATCGGGTCGGCTTTGGGCCGGGTCTTGATTGGTGACCACATCATTCACCTCCACTTGAGAAGAATTCGTCATCGAATTATGATTTAGGTATGACAACTTAGCGTCCGGTAAATACAAAGAAAGATCAGCAATATTGAATGTTTTGGAAATACCCATATGATTTGGCAAATCCACAACATAAGCATTATTATTGATCTTCTTTGTAATCTTGTAAGGACCATACTTCTTTGGCTTAAGCTTGTTCTATTGTCCTGCAAGAATCCGTTCCTTCTTCAAGAATATCATGACTTCATCTCCAACCGCAAATACCTTGTGCTTCCTATGCTTGTCAGCTGCTGCCTTATACTTCTTATTCGTCTCGTGCAACTTTTGCTTGACATCTTCTTGAACTGCTTGAACGTGTTCGGCTAAGTCACTAGCTACAACACTGAAACTTGGAACCTCTGGCAATTTTACCAAATCTAATGCATGATTAGGAACTTTCATGTATACGATAGAGAATGGTGATCTTCTTGTTGAGCTATGCACGGCGTTGTTGTAGGCAAATTCTGCTTGAGCTATGACTAGGTCCCATTGTCTTGGGCTTGTCTTTGCAAACATTGCGAATCAGATTTCCTAAGGTACGATTCACCACCTCTGTCTGTCCATCAGTCTGGGGATGTGCCGTGCTGCTGAAATTCAAAGATGAATCGAACATTCTCCACAAAGTAATCCAGAAGTGACTCAAAAACCTTGTATCACGATCCAAAGTAATAGTTTTAGGGACTCCATGTAGTCTAACAATCTCCTTGAAAAACAGTTTGGCTGTAGCTACTGCATCTGCCGTCTTCTTGCATGGGAGAAAGTGCGCCATCTTGGAAAACTTGTCAACCACTACAAAAACAGAATCCATACCTCGTTGGGTTCGCAGTAAACCCAACACGAAGTCCATAGACAAATCTTCCCAAATAGCATTGGGAACAAGCAATGGCATGTAGAGACCGGCGTTAGAAGAGTGCCCCTTAGCTGTTTGACATATATAACACCTTGCCACAATAATAGAAACATCTCTCCTTGCTCTTGGCCAATAATACCTTCCCATAACAGCTTTAATAGTCTTGTCTCTGCCAAGATGTCCTGCTAAGCCACCACCATGCAAATCCTAAATAATTTTCTCACGAAGAGATGTGCAAGGGATGCACAACTGATTTCCCTTCATGAGAAACCCATCATGCACACAGAAATCTCCTGACAGTTGTTGAGACATGCATTGTTCCCACACATGTTTGAAATCCTCGTATGTCGCATATAATTCTTTCAAGCACTCAAACCCACCAATCTCAACATTAAGGGTCTTGATTAAATCCACACGCCTACTCAAAGCGTCCGCCACTCGATTATGCTGTCCCGACTTATGCACAATTTTATTTGGAAATTTATCAATAAAAGCAGACCATCTAGCATGCATATCACTCCTCAATTGCCTTTGGCTACTTAAGTACTTAAGAGCTTGGTGATCCGTGTAAAGAACAAATTCTTTGGCAATCAAGTAATGTTCCCATGTCTTAAGAGCCCTCACCACTGCATAAAACTCCTTATCATAAGTAGATCACTTTCTTTTGGCTTCACACAACTTCTCACTGAAAAATGCAATTGGTCTCTTCTCTTGGGACAACACAACACCTATACCCACTCCACTCGCATCACACTCAACCTCAAACAATTTGTCAAAGCTTGACAAAGCTAAGATAAGAGCGGTACATAATTTCTCTTTTATCAAGGCGAAACTTTGCTCTTATTCTTCACCCCAATGGAACTTTCCTTTCTTTAAACACTCAGTAATTGGACCCACAATACTACTAAAGTGTTTGATAAACTGCCTATAGAAAGTTGCTAACCCATGGAAACTTCGCACATCACTGACATTTTTAGGGGTTGGCCACTCTCTAATAGCTCACACTTTTTCCTCATCTATCTTTATGCCCTCTTTGCTTATAACAAAGCCCAAGAACAGCAAGCTCTCACTCATAAAAGTGCACTTCTTCAAATTAGCATAAAGTTTGTTTTCCCTCAACACGCTCAACACATCCCAAATATGCCCCTCATGCTCATTAATAGACTTACTGTATATCAAAATATCATCAAAATATACCACAACGAATTCATCAATGAAATGGCGTAATACTTGATTCATTAGTCTCATGAAAGTGCTTGGTGCATTGGTTAGTCCAAAGGGCATGACTAACCACTCAAACAACCCATCTCTCTTCTTGAAAGCTGTCTTCCACTCATCTCCAGGTCGAATTCTGATTTGATGATAACCACTTCTAAGATCAAGTTTGGTAAAAAATCACAGCCCCATCAAGTTGATCAAGCATGTCGTCAAGTCTAGGAATTGGAAATTTGTACCCAATAGTAATTTTGTTGATGACTCTACTATCAACACACATCTTCAAACTCCTATCTTTCTTTGGTGTCAATAATGCTGGCACTGCACATGGACTCATGCTAGTCTGAATGTGCCCTTTTCTCAACAATTCCTCTACCTGCTCACGCAAAATCTCATTCTCCCTAGGACTCATCCTGTAGTGTGGTAGGTTAGGCAAGCTAGCACTAGGAACCAAGTCAATGTGGTGTTGAATATCCCTCATAGGAGGTAGCTCATTAGGCAACTCCTCAAGAACCACATCATGAAATTCCTCCAACAATCCCTGCACCTCCATTGGAATTTGATTCACCTTTAGTGGCTCACTCACGTTCTCTCCCTTGGTAACCAATAAGTGAACCTCTCGAGTATCCTTACACTCCCTCACAAACTCAGTGTGCTTATGTTTAATGGTAAGAAAATTTCGCCCCTCCACTTTAGAAGCTTTGGTTTGGTTCTTTTCCACTATGGATAACAAAGTATAACGCACACCTTCTTTCTCAAGCTGATATGTGTTCTTCCTACCTGAGTGCTTAGCATCCACATCAAATTGCCAAGGCCTCCCAAATAAAATATGGCAAGCATTCATATTAACAATATCACAATAGACTTCGTCGGAGTACTTACCAATAGAGAAAGGCACCTTTCAACGTTCATCCACATGTATGCCACCAACTTCTTTGATCCATCCAATCATGTAAGGGCTTAGATGTTTTTCAGGAGTTAACTGCATCTTTGCCACCACGTCTCTTCCTATGATCTTCTCCTGACTTCCACTATCAATAATTGTAAAAACCGAGACTATAATCACTCAAGAATCACTCAAGAAACTCACCGATTCAATAACAACAATGAATATTGAAAGTAGAACATAAAAACGGAATGTAAAAAAGGAAAAATCAAACCAGATTGCAGCACACACAATTTACCCTGGTTCATGCCATTTACATGGCACTACATCCAGCAATCCAAGAAGCAAACAATCCACTAGAAACAAGTCTGAAACCAGTACAAGAATTCCCCTCTTCCCTCTTCCTTTACTCTCGGATACAATACTCAACCGAAGCTAACAAGAACTTGAAACAACCAGCTCTCTCTCAAGCCTCTCACTGTACCCGAACCCAAGGAATAAAGAATATGACTGACTGATGATGAAAACCGGCCTCCACACCCTTCTATATATAGACTAAGGGAGGCGGAAATATCTAAGGGAGATAACTAACTTTACATAAAGTCTAAACTACCCTTACTAAAGCAATTAGATACACTTAAGTCCTATTAACTAACTGCTGCCACATCATCTTCAATTCTTTCTGGTTTCTTCAATAAATCCAGCTTTACTTTAGGCAAAACAATAACAATTCTCCACCATTTTGCTTCAAGTAATCCTGGAATTTCAGCCTTCTAGCCCTGCTTACTTCTTGAATATCCTGAAAACACATCAATCAAAACACATCAAACTGTAACAACATTAAGCAATGAAGTAATTTGGATAATGGGACTGCCTTAGTGAAAATATCTGCAGCATTTTCACTTCCAGCAACTTTTATAAGCTCTACCTCCTTCTTCTCAAGGACTTCTCTTATAAAATGATATCTAATATCAATATGTTTTGCGCTCCTTGAACCGACTTACCTTTATCAAAAGCTGCTTGTTTATTTTCATTCTCATTATACCAACGATAGTTGTCATTACGAGCTCTCTCACTCTCACTCAACATGAATTTAGCCTTTAAAGCTAAGTTCCTTGCTTCTTGCACACTCAGAACCATCTGAACCCCAATTTTATCACGAATAGCAAGCTTCAATCCATTCAAGTAACGAGGTGCTTGTTAATTGTCACTTTCTAACAATTGGTTTCTCTCTGCCAATCGCAGAAACTTAGAGGTATATTCATTCACACTCTTCATTCCCTGTGCACATCTTTGATAAGCTTCAAACATATATTGTTCATAGTCAAGGGGCAAAAACCTACCTCTTAACAGTTGCTTCATTCGTCTCCATGTCTGAACTGGCTGTCGGTCTTCCCTCAATCTCGTCTCTCTTAATCGCTCCCACCAAACAGATGCATCGCCCTTCAACCTGTAAGCCACTAACTTTACTTGTTGTTCATCTAGGATCTCCATGCATTCGAAAAAACGGTCAACCTCAGTGATCCAATCTAGGAACCCCTCAATATCAAAATCTCCACTAAAGGTAGGAGTATCAACTTTTAGTTTATACTCATCGTTGCCCCAGTGGTTGTGCTGATGCGCATTTCTCCTAACCCCTCTACCACCAGGGTTAGCTATTGCTTGACCAAAATCATCATCTTCATCGCTATCTTCAATCACTGGTCTTCTAGGATTAACAAGGACATGATTAATGGGTGGTCTTCCCGCTCTGGTTTGATTCACCCCATTATTCAGGTTCCTGTCATCATAAGCTCGTAGTAAGGTGCCCAATTGGTTGCTAATTTGCTCCAATCGCTGCTGGATAGTACGAGTTACTTCCCGCTGTTCTTCGATTGCTCTCCAAACTGCGGACAATCCCTGATCACCGTCACAAGGCTGGTTGCTACCGTTACCTTCAAGATTGGCCATCTAGTTGGTTGATTATCCGCTTTGATACCACCTGACGCAGCGTGTAGCGCGTGTGTGAAAAAAACACACCAAAATAAACCCTTAAAAGAACAAACTTCAATGGCCGAAACTTGGCTTTCAAGAAGACGCAAAAACAATACTGTTTTATTAAGAAAACCCAAATAGGTTGCTAAAATTTGATTGAGAAAAACTTGATTACAAACTCTAGATCCTAGGAATATTTATAGTATTTGGCTAATCCAAATCCATATAATATTTGTAAACAAAATCTAACTAAAATCCTAATAAAAATAAAATCCTAATCTAACATGAAGTAGAATTCTAAATCAAGTAGAAACATGAAGTTGAATCCTAAATCAAGTAGAATTCTAAAACTTAAGAAATATTAAAATATTGTTCCGGCATGACCGGGTCGGCTTTGGGCCGGGTCATGATTGGTGACCACATCACTATTTATGCCCTAAAGTTCATTCATTGTTGTATAACTACTATAATTTGTCATTTTAAATATCCTATATTTCCCTGCTTCCAGATTCCATCAGACGGACTTCAAGCAGTGTCCAAGCTTCATATTCTGGATCTAAGTGGCAACACTGGTTGCTTACCCGAAACTGCAGCATTTTCTAGCTTACCACAGTTGCAGGAGCTTTACCTGAGGTATGTTTGAGAAAAATAATGTTTATCTATGAACTTGTTAACTTCTTCCTTTCAAGTAATCAGGCATCGCTTTTCACATGATGAACAGAAGGATGCATATATCTGAAGTTCCATCAGAGTTACTAAGACTGCAGCAGTTACGGGTTCTGGATCTCAGCCAAAATTCTATTCACTTAATTCCACAGGTAAAATTTTTCTCTCTTAAAGAAAAACCATTTTCTGCATCCAAAAGAACCATCAATCAACTTGATGTTTGCCAGTACAAGTCCCATAATACTAGCATCTGGGGTGAAGCTAATAGAGGTCAAGGTAGAATCAAAATTTGCTTCATTTCTGTGGTTAACACAAGCCAAAAAAAATTCCATGTAGCTCAGAAGCAGCCCAATTACCCTATTGTGTATACCATTAAATAATCATAGTTAATGAAATTCACGACCATTGTTCTACATTTATAATGCTGCACTCCTAGTTATGATCAGAATTTTAAACTTATCATTTCTAATGCATTTAATGAATGAAAAGCAAAATTGTGCAAATAGGAAGGCAAACATTCAGGATAGGCTTCCGTAGCATTTATCCTTCTTGTTCAAGTAAAAAAATTTAGAGTACATGCAGTGCATTTTCTAAGTATTTGAGGTATGCCAGAGGATATTAGTGGTCCCACCTTATGTCCTGGGATGATGAAAGTGGGGAGTGGACTGATTTTTGTTAACACACGATCAATATACATTTTGCTTGTTTTGTGTGTTTGTGCCTTTTATCTCCACAAGCTATCAGATATTCTTAAGAGCTTTAATGACCATATTGTTGGCAGGGTGTTGACTATGGATGAGGTCCTAATTTCTACGTTGTATGTTCTATTATTACTTGCAGGGTTTCAAAAATCTTGCTTTGCTTTCTGAGCTTGACCTTTCAGACAACAACATTACTATCCTCCCCCCTGAGCTGGTCAGAATCAAACCCTTTGCTTTTGCAAGTTTTTCTCTAGATACAATAACATCATGAGCCTTAATCTCACTAGGTGGGGTCAGCTAAATGAGTTTTCTAGCTATCAATAATCTCTGTCCATGGCCAGCTATGGTAAACATTTTTCTAATAATGTTATGATATACTAACTGTATAATCCTTTTTCTGAAAAATTATCTATTATTCTTTGAACTTTCATCCTCTGTAACCCTTGATAATTGAAATGAAGAAAGTTAGTTGCTACTAACAATAGAGTATCCCATTCTGATACTTCTTACACTTGTCTATTCAGTTTCCAGATATTGCTCTGTACTTCAATGCTACTAGCAAAAAGTCTGTTGAGCGGTTTGATATTGACTTTTCTTTTCTTCCTATATTTCATAAATAAATTAATACAATGTATCAGGCTGATATGTTGCTATAATCTGGATTATTAATAAGCAATGCGGAGAGGACTAATTTCACTTGCTCACAAGATAGGATATGCCTGTTGTACATTTTTCTCAGTTGGAAACTTGTTCTGCAGGGTTTACTTGAACCTAGCCTGCAGGTTTTGAAACTTGATGGAAACCCATTGAGAAGGTACTCTCACTCTCTCTCTTGTGTTAGCTAAGCATTAATTATCCCCTCCCCCCCACCCCCCCAAAAAAGGGACTTCAGTCTTTCTTTTGCCTTTTTTTTTCTTATATTCGAATATGGAACAGAGCAATTATTTTCATTGCCAAAGATATGTTATGTGTTCCCTGTTGAGAATTGTTATTATTTTTACATCATGCCAAGTTATGCAATTTGAGAGAGGGAAAGAGAGACCATGCTATTTTTGTTTCTTGCACTAACTTCACAAACTTGTGTTATGTGCCTTGTGCATTGCGATATAGTGGGACTCGAGGCATCCAAATATTGAATTGTAAATTCTTAGAAGTTTAAAAATAAAATTTGTTGCACCTCCTAACTGGCTCTACACCCTTCTTTAGAATTTCTGGAGTTTAAATTTGTATGAGTCAGTTCTTGAGATTGATTGGCATATCCAATATTTCAGATTGGTGATTCAATCTATGATATATTGTTTATAACCATTTAGCAAAACTCCTCCATATAGTAGCAGCTTAGGATGGCAACTTTAGGTAGGAAACTATTGAATAAAAGGGAAAAGTGTGATCACAAATTACCACCAAACTTAGTTTTGATTGCTTAAACAGTTACATTTTGCAAACCCTCAAACTTACATTTGATTGGTTATAAGATTATATGTTAAATCACTTTTCCTCTCCAGTTGTCACACACACACACACACACACATATATATAATATATATAAATATTTGTATATTTAATCTTAATATTTTTCATGGTAAGATCTCTCTCCAAATATGGAATGTTTATTGTTCCCATAAACAGCCAACTATAAACTCTGTGGTCCTTATTGGGTACCTAGCAAAATTATCAATTATCAGTTGGTGATGATTCTTCCTATATCTATTTTTTATTTGCATTTCTTTTTGATGCATGACATGAGGCACTGCTAGTTGCATGGCATAGGAATCTAACCCAACTTAGATAAACGCTAGAGAGATGCCGCTCTAATCTAGTTCTTTTTCGTGTTTTCTCCCAGCATCCGGAGGGCAATTCTGGAACGTGGAACCAAAGCTCTTTTGAAGTACCTGAAGGACAAAATTGTTGAGGGCTAGTTTGTCTGCATTCCTTGTGTCGTGTCGTGTCGTGTTATTTGTACGTGCATAAAATTTCTAGGCTGTACTAAGCCTGAATTTATGAGTGGATCAAAGAAACTGCAATATGCCATTGTTGTTCTGATATGGCTGGCTGTTAGCATCAGATGCTTGTAATTGTCTGTAGAATGTATTCTTACAGAAGTGGCAGTTTAATTTGTCTTTGGTGTGGACAGATATCTAAGACCACCCTCCAATGGTGGTGGGTCTTCTCTTCTGGTTTGTGTAATCCTAAGCTGCTGTTGTTGCCCTATAACTTCATGCTAATCGTACTTGTACCGTTGGTTGTGAAGCTTCTTGCTGATTTTGACTTCTTTTTATGGATTACTGATTCACCCATATGAGGGAGGAGGGTCTATGCATGTCCTGTGATAACTTGTATTCATTAGTATTTAGGTGTGTATTGAGTAATTTTTGTTTAACACTATAAGTTTAATCTCTGTTTACAAAACGAAAGTCAATTATATTGTCTTATCATCAAATTAATGGGGCCAAACTCATTAATGACTTCTTTTTGTTACACTATAAGAGTGTGTTTGATTATATACATTTATTATAAAAAATATGTAATTATTATACATTTTTTATGAAAAACAATCAAACACTCTTAACTTTTCTATAAAAAAATGTGTATGGTACAAGCATTTAAAACTTATTTCCATAGAATTTATTTTCCAATGGGGTGAGATGGTTTTTATTTTTTAGTCAATATTACATAGAATTAAATTATAGGTAATGTAATCAAACATACCCTAAGTTTAATAACTTCATTCTTTTTTTTTTTTTTTACGACGCTAGTTAAACTTTTCGTTGCTTCAATTATATTTTTAGACATATATTTTTGAATTAATTTAACTTATATGCTTTGCCAATTTTTTTTTGGTAACTTGAATGTTTTTTTATTTTGATTATACTCATATATCTATATTTTTTAGTTAATTTAACATTTGTGTTAAATTGATTAAAAAATACAGGTACATAAGTATAATTAAAACAAAAAAAAAATAATAATTTGTTATATTTAAAAAAATCAAAATATAAGGATTAAATTGAATCGAAAATATAAATATAAAGATATAATCGAAACAACGAAAAATTCAAGTGTGATCATACGAAAAAAATACAAAAGTATATAAAAAAATATATAGATTTGGTCTAATTCAAGAACATTTAAATGGTTTGATTTCTAGCATTGATGGTTTAATTTAACATGTAAAATTTATGGATATGGATGGGAGAGATGAATTCTTCTGCGCATATCATAATTTACTTAAACGTTAATGATTTAATTTAACACATAAAATATATTGACGTGAATGAGATAAATGAATTTTGATGTATATCATAATTTATTTAAATATTGATGGTTTAATTTAATATAAAATAATTCATTTAACTAATGAGAGAGATGAATTCTCATACATGTTATAATTCAGATTCAGTTAATTGAGATATTTTTAAAGGGTATTTTGTTTGATCAAATAGGTAGGGAGAGGCGGAGAGAAATGGTTCCAACTTACTAAATCTTTGTGACGAAAGGTTTTGGTATGTTATATTTTGTCTACAAATACATATACATATTATATTGGTGCTTACGTGGCAAGACAGTAGCACTCCAAGCGTCAGAAGGTACGGGTCAACGGCCAAGAACAAACGACATTTCGCATCCACCACGAAGAACCCTAAGCCTTGCCTTGGCAGTGGCCAGTTAGTTAGTTCCCGAAATTTAATGAAATCTCAAGCAGAAGGATTCCTTCTTTTGTGCTCTCTGCCAGCTCTCTCTCTCTTCTTTCTAGAAAGATAGAGAAAGCAGGGGAAGAGAGAAAGACGGTGACTGTGTGGAAATGTCGCCATAAAGCAAGCTGGGTGCCCTACTCTTTTGCTTTTGTTCTCTCTCTCCCATTCCCACCCCCAAAGTTGGAAAATTTGTCACCAAGCACTATCCTTTTTCTTTCTTTTCCTCAATTATTACTCTACAAGTTTAGTTACTCGCACTGGTGTTTGGCATTTTCATTTGTTTTTGTCGGCGAAACCGGCACCGAAAAGCTTTCGCGAGTCGCTCTCCTCTTTTGGGTATGATTCCACCACCAACATGCTTTTCTCTTGCTATGCAGAATATATTCCCCTATTCTGATCTCGAAACCCCACATTTCTGTGGCTCCCAATGTTCGATCGTGTCCGATTTTGAAGTCATTTGGGTTTGGGAATCATACTCTCCGGGTAGCCAACAGAAGAATTGGTCTTCGATTTGCAGGCGCTAGTTTGAAACTCCCTTTTCTTAACGCAGTTTTTAGCTGTGATTTGTCCCTTCTGATGTTTTGTTTCGAAACACTGTTTCAATTGCCTGTGATTTTTTCAGCTAGACCCCCTTTCTTGTATTCAATTTCTTGTAATTTCCTGTATTCAGATGCTTTTTTCATTTGTTGTGTCAATTGTCTCCGATTTCGCCTAAAAATTTGACATTTGGCAATTGAATCGAACTGTCTCGGTAAGGTTCGCTTTTCTCTGAAACACTATTTCAAGGAGGATTCTGAGGAGGAAATAAACAGCACCCATTTGCGATTTTCCCTTAATTTGGTCACAAATGTCAGATCGATTAAGGCCTGCTCCAATGGAGGACTTGCCCTCGCATTTGATTCTTGAAATACTGAGCTCAGGTCGTTTGAGCGCGGTTGATCTGGTGTCTTTGGAGCTGACTTCCCGGACTTTTAGGGGAACTCACGGCTTGTTCCCACAAAAGTTCCGATCTTTGGTGGACTTTGCCGCGTTTCAGAGTTGTGAATTCCATCCAATATATGCGTCTATGGGTCCAAATGCTCGCAAGGAGCTTTATGATCGGTGCAGTGGCAACTGGAAGCGGGTTTTGAGGTTCTTGCAATCGGTGCAGCAGTCCTCCAACATTGTTGAGACCTCAGCAGGCAATGTACTGTTTCTTTGATGCTATTGTTTAGTTTTAATAATTCAAATTATGCAATGGATAGATTCTGTACAGGGTTTGCACCTCTTGACAATTCTGCTTATATTTATATATTCTTACTTAACACCCCCCCCCCCCCAAAAAAAAAAAAGAAAAAAAAAAAAAATTATCAAAATTCTAGAAGTGGGGTTCCATGATTTCTGAGTTTGTCATTCTCCTGTAATGTATATACTATGCATACTCTGTGCTGTTATTCTATATGTATTTACTTAACAAATTGCAGCTCTGGTAATCATAAAGTCTCTAGAGACAGTGGAAACTGACCTGTAAACATTGTTGCATTCATGTTCTGGTGATGTTTTCACCAAATGTAACCATAACTAATATTTTGTAATTTGTAAAACTAGCAAAGGGAGAATTGCTGGTGATATTTCCTTGAAATGCATTAGAGTGCAACTTGTTTTTGGTAATTAACTGCTAGTTGATTCCCCTTCATCATTTACTTGTTATTAATGGTTAGATGTTATCAACAGATGCAGATTAGAACGGGCAAGTATCACACATTGCTCATCAACAAGTCATCAGTGTATTCTTGTGGTTCCAGTTTGTGTGGTGTTCTTGGTCATGGGCCTGAAACAACCCAATGTGTGGCATTTACCAGGATTAGTTTCCCATCTACTGCACATGTGGCCCATGTCTCGGCCTCCCACAATCATGCTGCTTTTGTCATGCAATCTGGAGAGGTTTGGGACACTTTATCCATCTCTTGTTATTCTAACTGAACGTGTTGTTTGCTAATATCCAAGAACAATCCTTTCAGCATATGAATATCTGTTGGTTTCCAAAGTTAATATTAGAGAAGCAAATTTACTACAGTCATAGACAGGGTTGTGATATCTTCACATGAACAGTTTATAGTATAGGAGTAGTAGGTCTCCTTTGGGGCAACTTGCTTTTGACAGTAGTAGTGAAAGTGTAACTATTTGTGAAGTTGCCTTGCTTTGCATGATTTGTTTAATGTAGCAAGAACAATTTTCTTTTTCCATCCAGAACAGTAGAAATAGACTTCTCCAAAATAATTTGCAGTGAATAGATCATCTGAGCTATACAGACAGCCTGAATGCATGAAAATAATATGATGCATACTCCTTTCTCAGAGCTCTTTGCTGCATAACATAACATATCAATAGAGAAGTACTTAAAAAGAAAATTTTAGCGAAGTGGCTGTGGTGATTATTTGGCATAATTTCCTATTACTGTTGCAGGTTTTTACGTGTGGAGGTAATTCATCATTTTGTTGTGGACATAGAGATACAGGTCGTCCAATATTCAGGCCCAGACTTGTGGAAGCATTAAATGGAATCGCTTGCAAGCAGGTAGACTGCATGGTTGTGTGGTTACCTTTATCTATATATTAATGAACTATTTTTTATCAGTTTTATTTTAAATTAGTAGAGTCATATCATATCAAGTAGCAGAGTCATATCATAGGATTCTAAGGTATGAATTTATATCTTCTAATGCTTAAATTTCTACCTTAGATAGCAAAGTGGTAAAATTCAACGAACTGGTAATCCTGGCTCAGACTTGCCACTATGTTTTATGTTGAAAAGAAAGTACTGTGTTAATTGCATGCTTCCTGTTTTTGGTAACTACAGGATTTTGACAATCCATCGTCTCTGGACACCTGTGTGATTTCCTTTTATCTAAAAGATGTTCTTAAAGTAGCAATCAAGGTTTAATAGTTTGGTGACTCATGTTTGTTCTTATGTCTCTGTTCATTTGCCTGCTATGGTGTTTCAGAGCGTAATTGAATATTGAGTTACTTTAGCTTCAACAAAGAGGTACATTGCCTTCAGCAACAGCTTCCCATTCTTTACTTCCTAACTATAGCTTATTAGGGGAAAGCTGTTGTTGTCCTCAATTTTAGCAGTTGTTTTCATCCTTGGCTAGGTTGTCTTGCAATCTGAGAACTTTGTTTACAAGGTAATGCCGGTGACATTTGCAGTTATTTCTTCTATTTTCAATCTTCCCTTCTCCAAGAAAGTAGACGCTAGATCATATGCTTGGCAGGACTTTTCATTCTTTCTCCCTCTTTCTTTTCTCCTCACCCCACTTTCATGAGCACTACAGAGGTGGTCAGATTCAGACATTTTGCTTATCCTGTAATTTTAATTTATTTAGAACTTTTAGTTTTAGATATTTTCATTCTTTTCTGCAGTTTATCTTTCTTTTATGTTCTTCTCCGCCTCTGTTTTCTTTCTCTACTGGTTTTAATGTCTCTCCCTCATATTTCTTCTTCTTATCTTCTTTGACTTTCCTGCCCTTATCAAGTGAGTTTCTTGTCACTCTTTTTGGATCCTGAGCTTATGCTTCTGATAGTGCTTTATCTTATAATATGGTTGAGAATAAAGTTTACTTCTAGATGGTTGATTAATGATAAAATATAAATTCTGCACATGCCCTTAATAGAGTTTGCCTAATGAAGCTTTATCTCAACGGAGGTATGTGGTATGTGATATGTGGATGGGGGGTTAAGTAAGTTGGCCATGTTAACAACAACAACATATCCAGCCTTTATCCCACTATGTGGGGTCGGCTACATGAATTCTAGACTTCTATGTATTTCTATCTTTTGTCATATCCTCATTTAGATCCATATATTTCATATCAAATTTTAATGTCTCTCCCAAAGTCTTCTTGGGTCTACCTCTACCTCTTTTTGTGACTAATTGTTCCATTTCATCAACTCTCCTCATAGGAGCGTCTCTTAGTCTCCTTCTCACACGACCAAACCATCTTAGTCTAGTCTCTCTCATCTTCTCCTTGATTGGCACTACTCCTACCTTATTACGAATAACTTCATTTTTAATTTTATCCTTTTTTGTATGTCCGCACATCCATCTTAACATCCTCATCTCCGCTACACTCGTCTTTTGCTCATGCTGGTATTTGACTGCCCAACATTCTGAGCCATACAACAAGACTGGTCTTATAGCTGTCCTATAGAATTTTCCTTTCAATTTTAATGGGATTTTACCATCACGTAACACCCCCGATGCATTTCTCCATTTTAGCCAACCTGCCTTAATTCTATGTGCGACATCCTCGTGGATTTCTCCATCTTTTTGAATCACTGATCCCAAATATCGAAAATGGTCTTTTCTTTGTAAGATTTGGTCTTCTAATTTTATTATAACATCATCCACTCTTGCATTTTTACTAAATTTGCATTCCATATATTCTGTTTTCTTTCTACTTAATTTAAATCCCTTAGATTCTAAATTGTTTCTCCACAACTCAAGCTTAGTGTTCACTCATTCTTTTGTTTCATCCACCAACACTATGTCGTCTGCAAATAGCATACACCATGGCACATCTTTCTGAATATCTTTAGTGAGTTCATCCATTACTAGGGCAAATAAGTATGGGCTTAGTGTAGAACCTTGATGCAGTCCTATTGTAGTTGTAAATGGTTCAATATCCCCTTCGCATGTTCTGACCCTTTTCTCTACGCCATGATACATGTCCTTAAGGGCTTGTATATAGGCTATTTTGACTCCTTTCTTCTCTAAAACCCTCCATAATACTTCTCTAGGGACCCTATCATAGGCCTTTTCTAGATCTATAAACACCATATGTAGGTCCTTCTAATGATCTCGATACCTTTCCATTAGACGCCTCAGTAAATATATAGCTTCCATTGTTGACTTACCAGGCATGAAACCAAACTGATTTTCTGACACCTTTGTTTCTTGTCTGAGCCTCTGCTCTATTACTCTCTCCCAGAGTTTCATGGTATGACTCATTAACTTAATTCCTCTATAATTTTCACAGTTTTGAACATCTCCTTTGTTCTTGTATATAGGAACCAAAGTACTCTTCCTCCACTCATCTGGCATCTTTTTTGATTTAAGGATGGCGTTAAATAGTTGCGTTAGCCAGGAGATGCCCTCTTCTCCCATGCATTTCCATGCTTCTATTGGTATATTATCTGGTCCCACTACCTATGATTTTTCATCTTTTTTAATGCTTGCCTTATTTCATTTGAACTTATGCGTCGATAGAATGTATAGCTCACATTCCCTTCGGAGTTACTAAGATGTCCCAACCTAACTCTTGTGTCACCACCATCATTGAATAATTTTGTGAAATACTCCTTCCATCTCTCCTTAATCACTCCCTCATTTACTAAAACATTTTGATTGTCATCTTTTATGCATTTCACTTGATTTAAATCCCGTGTTTTTCTTTCTCTTGCTTTAGCTAATTTATATATATCTCTTTCTCCATCTTTTGTATCAAGTCGTTTATATAGATTCTCATATGCTTTTGACCTTGCTTTACTAACAGCTCTTTTTGCTGCCTTTTTTGCTTCTTTATAATTTTTTTGATTTTCTTCATTGTTGCATTGATATACCGCCTTATAGCAAGTTTTTTTATTTTTAATTTTCAATCGTACCTCTTTATTCCACCACCAAGACTCCTTAAGGTTAGGGGCTCTACCATTTGTCTCTCCAAGGACTACCTTTGCCGTGCTTCTCAGAGCATTAGCCATTTCTTTCCACATTTGGTTTGTTTGTCTTTCTCCATTCCATTCTCTTCTACCCCTTAATTTTTCTTTGAAGATTAGTTATTTCTCCCCTTTTAAATTCCACCACCTGATTCTTAGATTTTGTTTTATGTGATTTTTTCTCTTCCAATTTCTTACTTGGACGTCAAGTACTAGAAGTCTATGTTGAGTAGTCAAACACTCTCCCGGTATCACCTTACAATTCCTACAACATAACCGATCCTCTTGTCTCATGAGGAAGTAATCTATTTGGGTGCTTGAGGTGATATTTTTATATGTGATTAAGTGTTCGTCTCGTTTTTTGAACCTAGTATTGGTTATAATGAGCCCATATGCCATAGCAAAATCTAGGATAGATTTACCCTCATTATTAATTTCCCTGAATCCATACCCTCCATGTACCTCTCTATATCCGTTTCCGTCTCTACCCACGTGCCCATTTAAGTCACCTCCTATAATCACTTTCTCTCCTCTTGGTATCATTTGTATGAGTCCCTCTAGGTCCTCCCAGAATTTTGCTTTTATCTCATCACCTAACCCCGCTTGTGGTGCATATGTACTAAAGATATTCATAGTCATTCTTCCTAGACTAATCTTTATCATAATAATTCTATCCCCTATTCTCTTTACATCCACTACCTCATCTATTAAGCTTTTATCCATAATAATCCCCACTCCATTTTTCGCTCGATCAGTTCCTGTGTACCATATTTTATATCCAGCTTCTGATAAAGTTTTTGCTTTTTCCCTACCCATCTCGTCTCTTGAAGGCACATAATATTAATTTTTCTCCTAATCATCACATCCACCACTTCCATAGCTTTGCTTGTTAATGTTTCTATGTTCCATGACCCAATCCTTAATCTATGATTTTGTTTTTGGCCTTGACTTTGGATTTGATTTTGTTTTTGGCCTTGACTTTGAATTTGATTTTGATTTTGGTTTTGATTTTGATTTTGGTTTTGATTTTGATTTTAATTTTGGACTAGCTTCTTTACCCACATCCGTCCAAGCAAATGCGGGAACCCTTGCTCATTTATCACTACATCCGGGCGCCGATGCAGCGGCCCTAGCTCACTTGTCACTACACGGGGGCAGTATAGCGGTTCGCTATGAAGGGTTATGCCCACGCCCAAACGATTTTTCATAATTTGTCTAGAGTTCATGTTTTGGATCCGACTAAGTTTTACGTTGGCTGTCGGCTACCTAAGTTGGCCATGTTCTGTTGCATTATTGTGACTCAACCTCAAAGTTCAGATATGGTGATTGATCTTGTGGTCCGTGTTAGACATAGAATTTAATATTGCTCTTGTTATTAAAGCATGTTGATTATTGTAGGTGGATGGAGCTGAATAAGCTTTTTGGTTAGATCCTTCCAGTAAGCACGGTGTGTGTCTGAACCATTATGGTTTGGCTGGCTGAGAGCAAAAGCAACCTTTAGAAGAGATATAGCAGGAGTATTGAAAGTTTAAAGTTTCAAGATGGGGGGGAGTATTTCTTGGAGATGAAGGTCCATGAAACTTTTAGGATGCCAACTTACATTTATGTACAAATTGCACATGCTTGGGAGAACAGTAGAACACAATAGTCTTCAACTTTGGCTTGGCATGTTATTAGTGTTGCCAACTCAATTGGTATTGTCACCAACGATTGAGAAGCTTGGGTTGCAGAGTTGTTGGGGTTTCTATACGACATTTTGAATGCATCACGTGTCCTTGTCTTGATAGTAGTTGTCTTTTAATGGATTTCTCTCTCTGGTCCATTTATGTGCCATTCAACAAGAGCAAAATGAGAATTTGTGCAGATTCTCGATTTTATCTTCCAAGTTCATAACCATAGGGTCTTGCATGAGGTTCATAAAGTAAGCTCTTGCTCCCCATGATTACCACTCCAACCTAGAGGTTTTCTCTAGGCTCTTGCTTTAGGAATTGGTTGGGATTGCAAGTCTTAGGGTCTGAGATTGGGTTCAAAGAAGTATGGTTGATGTGAGAATCTCTCAGCCACAATTTGGGAAAAGACCTAGCATAATGATTAGCTAAAATTAGTTTGGGTGGATAGAGAGAACACAGGAAACTGAGCATTCCCTACTTGCTTCTTTGAGATTGCCCTCAAGTGATATGTTTGGATCTAATTTGATGCAGGGATGTCTTAAAAGGGTGTCAATTTTAGCAGGGTTAACAACCCCACTATGACTACTTTTGGTGGAATCACCACCTTGAGAGGTCACCCCAAGGAACGAAACATGTGCGCTCTAGGAATCCTTAACTAGAGAAGAGATAACAAGGAAAATCTTGTGTTTATAATACTCAAATATATTCTCAAAAGGTGTTGTGTACTACTAACACAAAGTGGTGTTCCAAATGGAGTGTTGCTTTCTTTCCATCCAATGCAGAATTCAACTTAAATATAGTATTCATAGAAAAAAAAACACTACTGTATTTCTTCAATGTGGGATTCTCTATACTTTCTTCATCATTCTTTCTTGGTTGGAGAAGACTCGCCATTGAGTCTTGAGCAAATTCTCCTTTTTCATCTTTATGATATGAATAGAGATCAGCAACATTAGAAGTAACAGAAATACCATATTCTCCAGGAAGTGCAATTTTATAGGCATTATTGTTGATATGTTCCAAAGACACGAGAAGGTCCATCTACCAGCAGAGAAAGTTTAGAACGGGCACCTTTAGGAAACTGTTCATTCCTCAAATAGTTCCATGCTAAATCTCCCTTTTCAAACCTTCGCAGCCTCTTGTGCTTGTTTGCTTGCTTTAGGTATCTTGCTGTAGAAGGATTCCTAGAGTGCGACTGTGCTGTATCCTTGAGGTGGCCTCTCAAGGTGATGATCAAGAAATCATTCCTTCCTCGATGATGAATCATAGAGAATCCCCCATTGAAGAAATATAATAGTCTTCTTTTCCCCATTGGAGTACTACATTTAAGTTAAATTCCATATTGGACTGAGACAAAGCAACACTCCATTTGGAGCACTATATGAACCCCCTTGGGCTAGTTATAAGCGACACCTTTTGAGAATATCTTTGTGTATTATAAATACAAGGTTTTTCTTGTTATCTCTTCTCTAGTTGATGATTCCTAGAGTGCAAGTGTTTTGTATCCTTGAGGTGGCCTCTCAAGGTGGTGATTTTGGTCAAAAGTAGTTGTAGTTTTAGCAGTAGTGGGGTTAAGATGCCCCTATGTCACAATTGTAATGCATGTTGTTCTCAAATTGCAGAGCTTGATCTTTAGAAGGGAGAACCAAGAGGATAAAACAACAGGTGGACTTCATTTGACTTTTGCATCATGTTACTAACTGTGGTAACAGTGAAAAATTCCTATATTTTCTTGTGAGAAATATTGTGAACTGCATGGTATTGGACTTATATTCTCCAACTTAATACCCTGAAATCTGAATCCACTTAGCAGTTACATGTCCATTCGTCCAATACTGAAGCAAAATGTATATTTTGTCTTCTTTTTCCTTTATCTCTCTATGGGTTTTGTTTAGTAAAACCTATCTTTTGTTATTTATTTCTCCCCCTCCCCCCCCCTCTTTCCCAGGGCACCTTTTTGTTTTTTTTTTCTTTCTCTGGTATATTATGAGAAAAATATACTTGTCCTCTTGTAATAGTTTCATTTCTTTAATTTAAAACATGGAACTGTTTTCAGGTTGCTGCAGGGCTTAATTTTACCATGTTCCTCACAAGACAAGGCCATGTCTACACATGTGGAATGAATGCACAGGGACAGCTTGGCCATGGTGACACCCTTGATAGGCCGACACCCACAATTGTAGAATTTCTTGAGAGCATTGGATCTGTAGTTCAGATTGCTGCTGGTCCAAGTTATGCCTTGGCTGTCATGAATGATGGGACAGTCCACTCATTTGGGTCTGGTACCAATTTCTGCCTTGGCCATGGAGAGCAACACAATGAGCTACAGCCACGTGCAATCCACTCATTTAGAAGAAAGTGTATCCACATTATTCGTGTCTCTGCTGGCGATGAGCATGTTGTTGCACTTGATTCTAGTGGATTTGTAAGTCTTCCAACTAAAAGTGAATGTGACATTTCCTGTTAATGTATGTGGTATGGACATACAGTGTATACTTTGTCAATAGTTATGCGTTACTTGATGACTCAGGTGTATACTTGGGGCAAAGGCTACTGTGGTGCATTGGGCCATGGAGATGAGATTGACAAGACTACTCCAGAACTCTTGAATGGTCTAAAGGGCCATGTTGCTGTGCAGGTTTGACTCATTACTTCAGACAATCTAAATCCTATTTATATCTTACTAAGAAGATTCTATTCATAGGAGATAAAGCTAGATTTCTCTACATCTCCATTTAAGAGGACATGATCTCTATAGCATTTACCTTTTCCACCTTGATATAAATACAACACCAAGCCTTAATTTCACTAGGTGAGATTGACTACATGGATTCTAGCTTTTTAACCATTGGCGTCCTTGACCATATCTTTTGTAAGGTCATTATAGTGTGATGCCTAAGAGTTTCCCATCAAGGTTTTTTTTTATTCTCCTCCACCTCTTTTATAAGCTCTGCTTTAGTGTGTGTGTGTGATACAAGTGTGAATTCCTTTTGTTTTAATCTTCTTCAAGATAATGCAATCGACTGGCTTGCAAGGAAAAATTACTAATTATGTTGAATTTTCAATTTAGTTGGCATTGGCCTGTGGTAGAGCCTATGGATGTATGGTCCAAAGTTTAAAGAGAGAAATATTAGTAGAAAAACTAGACTTATTCTTCTTTCTCAAATTAGTTTATAGGAGTACTACCATACAGCCTGTGATCCCTACTCTCATCCTATTCAATACATTTCATGCTTTCCCATATATTTGCCGTGGATAGTTTGAAATTGGCCTCTAGTTAATTTGTAGCAAAGGTTGCATTGTCAATGTTCGCATCCTCATTTGAGCTTCTCACAAGGATTGGAGTGTTTTCCGTTGTGGTTGAACTCTTGGCCAGCAAGAATCATGTCCATCCATGGTATTTGTCTTGTGATTTTTTGTTTTGCCTCTCTGCCTTCCGTTCACAACCCCAAAATTTTAAATGGCGGCCGAAATGTCAAACATACTGTCGTATTGTGGGTGATATCCTTTTGTTTTCCTTGTGGATGATGGGTTTCCGTTGTAGTTATTGCATTATGTTGCTAAATGACAAGTCTTATCAGTTATTCTATTTGAGGCCCAAAATTCATTTGGATTGGATTATCTGTTCTCTGGGGATTGCGTGGCATCATTTACATTTATGCTTTTATGCCTTTTGTAGGTTTGTGCAAGTAAGAGGAAAACCTTTGTGCTGGTGGATGATGGTTCTGTTTATGGCTTTGGATGGATGGGTTTTGGTAGCCTTGGATTTCCCGACAGGGGCGCATCTGACAAAATCACTAGGCCTCGAGTCTTGGAAAGCTTAAAATCTCATCATATTTCACAAGTAAGCACGGGCCTCTACCACACTGTTGTAGTCACTAACCAGGGGCGAATCTTTGGATTTGGAGATAATGAAAGAGCACAACTTGGGCACGATACTTTGAGGGGATGCCTCGAACCAACTGAAATTTTTATTCAGGAAATGGAGAGTGATGCGGGGCTTGTAACAAAAAGTGGTTGACTTGGATGTCCTGCCAGCTAGCTCGAGGGGGAGTGCAGGTGGACACTGTTTGATGATGATTATTATTATTATTATTATTTTTCTAATCTGTTAACACCACCAGTGTCATAATAAGAAAATTCTGTTTCTAGATTTTGATTTTGAATTTCAGTCGAAGCCTTTGTTGTATTACCATTACAGAGTTGAACGTGCATTCTGTAGTAGTTTCGTTTTCTTCAACACAACATGTTGTTTTCCATGATGGTCCAGAAATGTATAGGTTAGGAACCAGCTTCCATGGCCACGTTCCTGAACTGAAAGCTAGAAATGCTGCTTGCTGCTGCTGTTCTGTTGGTCCTTTAAAAGCGATGCCCTGCCATCTGCCTAACCTTGTCATGCATAGAGATGGATACATAGTTGACAATCTTCACCTAGTCATAATACAGCCTTCCCTCACAAAGAGGGAGGCCCTGAATTCAATTCTCTGTGCTTGTTATTATTCTTAGTCTCTATAATAATAATGTATTATACCTTAAATGAATCAGTATGCGGGGGCGAGCAGTCAACATCCACCTTCCGAAGGGGGAAAAAAAGAGCCTCGTGTCCACATCATGTCCAATTTCTATTCCAAAAGTGAAAGCACAAGCACAACACGTTAACTAGCAAGTGGCAATTTGCTTTATCTTCTTCGATCGCACTTTTAAATGGACCGACGATAAAGCCCCACTCTCTCTCAATGCTGGCCTGACGATGAAGGGTTAATTAATTAATCTTTAAACGTTTTAGTATTTGGTGGTGAATGTTTTCTTTTTCTTTTTCCTCAGCAAATGATGAAGCTCTACCATCCGGAGTCTACCCTGATTGGTCTGGTCTGGGTAGTGGGACTTTGATTGAGATCATGTACCATTCATCCCCCGTCCCCTACATCAACAGAGAGAGAGAGAGAGAGAGAGAGAGAGAGAGCTGGAAAACAACTTGCTTGCACTTAAAGAGGTAAAACTGGCAACTTCTGGGAGATACTGGTACTAATAATAATGGCTAATGGGTGGGGTTGTTTCATCATTATGCTTTTGCAAGTTTGATCGGACAAAGAAGGGAAAGAAATGGACCAGCCAGCCAGCACCGATAAACCACATTATCTCAAATCTTAAAAAGCACAAACATAAAAGTTGAAAGTAAAGAAAAAGAGAAGAGGATGATGTGATTCATCGCTTTGCTCTTATTGAATGAAGAAACCTTTAAAGGTTACACATATTAAACAGCCAAAAGAGCCGAATCAGCAGTAAAGCCTCAGGATCCAAACTCACACCAAAACGAAAGACCAAACAGAAAAAAGCAGCAAAGCAGCTGCTGCTGGCAGTATCCACAACACCCTCCCCTCCCCACTTTTTCTTCTTCCCCTCCAGTCTTCTAATCTTCCTTCCCTACCTACTCGAACAGAGTGGACCGGATTGGATCAGACCGGACGACTATGGTGTTTTCAGGCCAAGGAATGTAAATGTTGGCGAAACACTTTCAACATGTTAGAAAATGTAACGATTCCAGCCAAGCTACAATCCTCTTCAATGACCCAAACGTAATTCACCCGGTGAGCAATCGCTTGAATCATCACGGCCACCAAAGAACTCCCTGAATGGCAAACTATCGCCTCTGCTCTCCTCACCATCCTCGCCGAATAGCTGCCCGACCGGTTGTACCTCCCCGATCTTCTTAATGGCGTATTAACCGATGACGAGTCATCGTCCGACGATGAAGATGAAGAATTGGACGGAGTTCCAGACGAGCAGATGGTAAATTCGTCCAATACACCTTCCAAGTTTTTCTCCTTCAACCGGGCCTCCACCACCCGGACAAGATCCTCCGGCGGCCCCCCGCAGTCAATGTAGGCCATTAGGTCGCCGGCCGAGAGGGTCCTAATGGCAGCTGCCACCGTCTCGTCGCAGCACGCGAGGGTGAACGGCGATATCTCCCCGATCAGAATCCCGTAATCGTCGACCACCGCCACTGAAGTTTGCCCCGTCAGGGACTGGGAGATGGCGGCGACGGCTGAGGAGGCCGGTGAGTGATACTCAACTGACAAGAACTCGGTGGTGATTAGGCCGAGGGCGTTAATGGACATGGAGGGGATGGGCGAGAATAGGCCGATTGAGCTCAGAAGGAATCGGATCACGTCTTCTTGTGTTAACCAACAGAATTCTCGACCATTGTGAGATGTGGAAGAATTTGAAGATTTTTGTTGTTTTCTTCTTGAGTTTGTCTTTATTGGTACCACAAGATTCTGAGCGCCTCCAAGGATAAGATCAATGGCTTCCAATAAACTGCAAAACAACAACAACGGAGCAGGTAAAGCTTTAATTATCTCTTATTTCCTGTCACCTTTCTTGCTTGGATCTATAATTCTTGTTATATCCAGTTCCAGGCCGAGAATGTTGGGAGTCCAGAATTTCCACTAATCAAGAACTAGACAAAACTAAAGAAAAGAAACAGACAGCGCAGAGAGCAGAATACATGGTGAAAATCCATACTTTTAACTCTTAGCATTCATGTCGAGTCAAAACATTCCATATCTCAACCCGATTCAAATCAATCTCAAAATGCTCCTAAATTGACTTTGATATTACTCCTAACACCGTTATCTCATCCTTGCTCAAAAAGTGGTTATTGGAGGAGAAGAGAATTGTGTGTTTACGGGAACAAATATTATATTGAAGACGACGTCGCTAATGAACTAGCGGTGTGGTGTGGAACAGCCAAACATTAATTGTGAATTAATATTGAAGCCGAAGATTTCCAGATCTAGGGGGTTTGATGAATCTCCTAATTCTCCACATTTACGCTGGTTCAAAAGGCGACAGGTTTATAGGCGAATGAGTTAGAAAGAGAAGCAAATTAACATTCATTAATTAAACAATCTGGAAACCGCCGAATGAACGCGTTTAGAATTGATTGAACAAAGCAACTGGATTCGCAAAGATTGAAGACAAACCTGGAGGATGGTTCGACGTGGCAGACCAGGCCGGGAAGTTTGGGCAGCAGCGCAGAAACAGGGGACTTGAGAGCGGTGGAGGGAGAGGAGAGGTTGTCGTCCTTGGAGAGGAAGCAGATAACGTCGACCATGGAAACCTTGCCGATGCAACGGCACTCTCCGGCGGAGTGGAGACAGGACCAGACGCTGATGCAGCCGTCGTCGGAGGATTTGAGGGCGGACAAGGCGGAGGCGAGGGAGGCGGAGGCGGAGAGAGACCTCAGCGGCGGCTTGCCGAGACAGAGGTCAGCTACCTCATAGTTGAGTAAGCGAACTGCCATACAAAGAGGAGAGAGCCCTAGAGAAAAGCCGAGAGCTCTGCGAGCCACTGAGTGACGACGGCGGATGGGGTGAGGATGGGAAGAGAGATAGATAGAGAGAGAGGGGAGGGGAGCTGGGAATTGTTCTTGTGGAAGGTCTCTGAGCCCGTATTTATAGAGGCGATTGAGAAGGCCCGGTGTCGGTTTGGGGTTTTTGGGGATTTCAAGAGTACGGTACTTTTGTTCTGTACCAGAGTGTGTGTGGGGGTGGGGCCTACCATCTCCCATTTAAGAAGGATGGGATGGGACATTCGGGGGGCTACAGCTGTAATTTCGGCAACCATTTAATATAAATGAGACAAGCGGCCGCGCGGGCTATTGGAATAATAATAAAATAAAAACTATAATAATTGGATTAAGATGCAACGAAAATTGTAGTTGTATTATATATATATATATACGGCATGTTCCGTGACAAATTGATAGACATATGGAACGGAAGAGCATGTTTATTTATTTATTTAGTTAAAAAAGTAATGAACAAATGGATATAATATATATATATATATTTTTGATGCTCTGCTCCTGCAAATATGGAAAATGGGGTGGGCGGATGGAGCCCTCACAACGAGATGTAAGACGGTACTCTCTCTCTCTCACATACTACTCAATCACAAATCACTTGATAAAAGAATATTAGTGTCGAAATTTGAAATTGATTGACTGTGATTTGTTGAGCCGTACTGATGTAGTAGATTTGAAAAGAAAGAGATGGAATGTTTGGTTTGACTTGTTGGTTTGCCGGCCCGTCCTTGCAAGGTACTCCGATACCCAAGTCAGTGAACGAGTAAGTTGATATGTAAGGTATTTGTTAGTGGGAAAAAAGAACATACACTAACTCTCAAAAGAGTTGGCCGATATATAGGAAGACATGTCTTCTTATACGCATGCAGATGATGGGATGGAATAGCCGGTGTTAGCGAGAACATACATGCAGCAGCAAGGCGTCAACAAGACCCTCATTAATGTGGATGAGATCTGTCATTAATGAGGATGAGATTTGAGGTGAACGCGCAGAAACCCAGACGTGACTGTAATGATGTTGTTGCAAAGAGGCCAGGATAGGACTAGTATGGGCTGAGAAGGCAGGCCTAAATGGTCCAGTTGGGACGACTCCTGACCCATTGGTATCTCGTGGCATACGTCCCTCCCGTCATTCGAGCTGATCGGCTGGGCCAACGAACTATAAGGGTCGCTAGGAGCTTGCTCGAAATGTAGCTGGGAGTTCGCTCGAATAAGTTGCTGAGTTAAAGGCATTACCGGGAGCTCGCTCAGCCCTATCATATGAGCTTGGACTCCAACGATGTGGGAGCTCGTGTCAATGAGCTCAGCTCGATGTCTACTGGATCTTAAGCAGTTGGGCTGGCTGGCCCACTGAATTTAGTTTAGCCCATAAAGAGTTTGAGCGGAAAATACACGTAACAATTAGTTTTTTTTTTTTTATATAATTCAAATTTCGAACTTCGCTTGATTAATTTTAAAAATGAGTGGCCGTCTCTCTTGATTCATTTATCAAATAAATTCAAATATAATCACACTCTATACAAATATAAATCAAAACATTCAATTTATATTTTTATGTAAATTAAATGCAAATATAAGGATTTCATCTCATGAATGATGGTAGTAATACCTAAGGGTTAATTACACCAATAATAATCCAATTTTACATTCTATTACTATTTGGTCATTGAACTTTGAAATGCTACATGTTAGTCACTGATATTTCAAAACTGTTATATTGAACTTTAAAATATGACTTGTTAATCACTAATATTTTAAAACTGTTCTTCATTCATCACTCGTGAACTTAAAGTTCAGTGACTATCGAGTGACGGGTGAAAAACGATTTTGAAATATCAATGACTAGCAGGTAGTATTTTAAAGTTCAGTGACTAAACAGTAATAGTTTTGAAATATTAGTGATTAATAGGTAATATTTTAAAATTCAGTGACTAAGTAATAACAATTTTGAAATATCAGTGACTAACAGGTAATATTTCAAAGTTCAGTGAATAAGTAATAACCGTTTTGAAATATCAATGACTAATAGGTAGTATTTCAAAGTTTAGTGACTAAGCAGTAACCATTTTGAAATATCAGTGACTAACATATAACATTTCAAAGTTCAGTGACCAAACAATAATAGAATGTAAAGTTGAGTTATTATTGGTGTAATTAACCTTAATACTTAATCTAAAGAGTGTGGGTTTGTGTCTATTAATACGATTGATTGATAATTGATTGAATAACAAAGGAAGGGTAGGGTAAGGTAAGGTAAGGATACTATGGACAACTTTGCAGGATGCGAAGAAGAGGGAAAATAAAAACTAAAAACAAAAGGAAAGGAAAGGAATGGAATGGAATGCAAATGAGATACGCAAACCCAACCCAACCCCTGTTTTGAAAAAGTGAGTGAAATAAAAATGGGAGTATTTCTGAGAGTATGGAGTTTGGCTATATAATAATAATATAAAACTGCCTCCCTTTTTAAGTTGCCGATGATGATGATTTGGACTCGACCGGACCGGACCGGCCTCACCCAACCCAACCCAACCCCACAAATTAATTTTGTCTAAAGGTACATTCATCCTCCTCAACTTAGGGGGGTTTAACCAATTGTGCCTCTAAATTTGAAAAAAGTATTATTATGCCCTTAAGTTTTAAATTAGAATTTATTACATATCTAAAATCTTAAATAAATTATATATAATTATTTATTAAAAATTTATATAATTATTAAAAAATATATATTAATATAATATATATATATTAAATATACATATAACGATGGAGATAGATGTTGACGATGGAAGCAGCGATAAAGGAGGCACAGGCAATGGACGATGACAACGGACATAGAATAAGCAATGATGAAAATTGGAGACGACGATTGATAGGGATAAAAACGACAATTGATGACTACGATAAAAAAGATGAAAGTTTTTACGACAATTGAAAACAATAGCGGAGGAGAATTACAATTGAATAAGCACTCGAGTTGAAGGAGGACTAGACAAAGAAGGAGCCAAATCATCTCAATTGAAGACACAACAACACCAACAGTAAACAAGGGCAATGACAGGAGACAAATGGATGGATAAAATGATGAAGGAATGGAAAAGGTGGTAAAACAACGACGACTACAACAATGATAGTGGTGTTGGGTCTTGGTGGATGAGAGAGGGGCCCATTTTATTGCTCACCCTCTTCAATCACACGCGTAATTTTAAGCATGGTGCTCGCTAGACATTGAAATGCGTAATAAATCTAAAATATCTAATAATAATAAATTTTAATATAGAACTTGTGAGACACAATATGTCTCCCTTCAGATTCATAATATGCAGAGTTGGTTAAACCCCAAGACGAGGGAGGGGCACGTTTGTGCCTTAAAAGCCAATTAATTAATTAATTAATTTTATTTCCTCTCAGTTTCACATTGTGTGGGCAATCAATCAAATCAATCAATTGATTAGACTGACATTTCTTATTTTGTGATATTATTATTATTATTATATTTCTTCTTCTTCTTTTTATTAATTGATTCGTTCAACCAACACATGACAACAAACAAGCTCACCCAGTTGTATGCACGTGCTTTTACCAAACGCGGCTCTCTTTTTATTTTCATTATTATTATTATTAGCTGTCTTTTCTATTATTTTGAGATGGCTTAATAATTGTGAGTTTGACTTTATTTCGATTAATTATTTTTTTAAATAAAAGGCATGACTTAATCTTTTAATAAATCTTTCGATGATGATCAAATTAACCATTATTATAAAGAATAACACAATAAATATATACTTAATACATATTGTATTTAACTCTTAAAAAATTATATTTTTATATAGACACGTGCGTGATAAGATTTGACCCTTTTAAGTGAATTGGATGAACTAGCTATGGGGTGGGATTGGCCCTGGCCCCAAACCCCAACCACCCTTTTTGTATTCTTTATTTGGATAGCTTTAGGTCAAAAATTAACCTCTTAATTCTTATATTATTGTATTTTCAGATTAAATTTAAATTACAGTAAACTTGGAGTTTTGTCTCTCGGATAATTAAAAAAATATATTGTTTTAATAATCAATGATTACATTTTTAATAATATTTGTATATTAATATATTATATATTATATATAACTTATCAATATAGAAGAATATCATAAAAATATTAAAAATAAATATCTAAATAATATTTTTCAAATTTAAATTTGTTTGATATATAGGGGAACAGCATATAGCTAGTCATGCATCCTCCTCCTCAGCTCATACAGCTTTAGCAGCTAGCTAGTACTAGTAGGCTATGCCTGTGCATGGGAATGGGATGGCCCAACAACCGCGAGCAGAACGGAGCGTCCGCATGCAGGCAGCAAGCTTGGCTACCGGCTAGGCATGTGGGTTGCTATCTATGTGTGTGAGAGTATCTGCATCTGCATGTATACATGTGGTGGTGGATGCCAGTGCTTTGAACGCCATATATATATAAATATATATATAAGCAGACAGACAAGAGAGTACGAACGATGTTACAGGCAAGTACAGATAATTATGAGTGCAGGCAGGCGTGTGGCATTTGGCTGCCGAACCCGAAAGTAATGCAACCAAACCAACGGCTGAAGAAAGGAGAACAAGACATTTCTAATGATATTTAGCGCGCTATGAAATAGATAGGCTTAGGCTTGGATATCGTATATGAAGGCCAAGGGACCAATCCAATCTTGCACTGCATATATATGGATGGATGGAGATGTAACGACTAACGTCGCCCAGACAATATATAAATAAATTAACAATGCAAAGCTTTTGTCGTACGTGATACCACGCGTTCTCTGTATTTTCTTTTTGTTGTGGAGGTGGAGGTGGAGGCGTAGTTATTGAGGACAGTTGTAAGAGGAGATCGATCAATTTATCAGAAGAGGACTTATAATAATTATATATATAAAAAAAAGTATCATCTTTCATGAGTAAATGTGAACTGAAAGTACACAGCCCTTATCACTAATGCATGTGCACATACATATATATATATGTACGTAAATAAAAAGCAAAGATTCCTGATTTGAAAAAAAAAAAAAAAAAAAGGAAGAAAAGCGGATCAAAGATTCCAGATTTGAATAGTAGAGGGGTCCTCGTGATGACAGATAAGGCCATCGGGAATCGGGCATCACTGCGGAATCAGGCAGCAGGCGGCGAGCTATTTGTCATTTGTTAGATAGATGGATAGATAGAAGCAGCGGTGGCTGTGCAATCGCTTTCCAATAAAATCAAAAAAGGCTAGCTCATTGTGTTTCCCCTAGCAGACAAACATGCATATGTAGTGCTTATGATTAATTAATGTTGAAAATTAGAGTCAGTGATCAAAGCAGGCGCACCTTCTTCGCCTACTTGCCCTCGAAAAAATATTAAATTAATTAATTGCTGAAATTCGCCTCCAAATATCAACAAACCACCACTCCGTTCTCAAATCAAATGAGGAGGCTGGATCTCATAAATACATGATGGGACGTGCGTCAAGAAAAAAGAGACCAATAATGATGCTAGCTAACATTTGGTCGTCCTTATTGTCCTTTATTCGCCCAATTCAAATAATCTATACCCATTATCATTACGGGGCAGCAAACTACCAAAAATCAAACCTGGAATTGAAACAAAGATCATGAGATGGTCTGGGTATTGTTAGCCATTATTAATTATACATAAACATACATGGGGCATAACGTGAGTGATGAGAGAGAAAGGGCGCATGGGGCCTGGCCTGGACCGGACCCCATGTGATGAACATTTCAATATATATATATATATATATTTAGAGAGAGAGATGGGAGAGATCAAAGGGATCACGGAAACAGAACAAGAAGAAGAATCCAAAACGAAGGATGGAGGATGGCGCATATGACAGTGACATTGACAATGCAAGTGATGCGGCAGCAGCAGCCATAGTAATAGACTTGGTCATGGTAATATACCGCGGGGATGGTGGTGATGAATGATGAAGGTGGTTGATCATGTTGTCCGTACGTTATAAAATGTGGGTTGTTTAATTACAAATTAAATAAAGATAGGGATAAAAAGATGACGATAAAACTTGGAGAAAAGCAAGTGAAGATATCATGATGATAGATTGGGGATGAGGAATAAGGTATGGGAGTCATCTGCCACTCCCACTGCTACGCGCAGGCTGCAAACATTTCAGACTCCACACGTTCTGGTCCCCCCCACAAATCCATTATTATCATCCTCCTCGTCGCCTTGCACCCTTTTACCTTAACTTGGCGACTATTTTCTTGTTCGTCAAAAACCAAAAAAAAAAAAACCATTGTGAATCTCAATCTCGCCCATCCAGGTCGATGTAAGGAATAAGGATCCGTCTTAAACAATGCAATTAAATTTAATTTGGATCAGTTGGAAACAAAAAAAAAAAAAAAAATTGCAATACATGGGCTAAGCAAAGCCAAACTCTCGACAAGACATAAACATTCAAAGATCTTGGGGTTGGGGACCTTGGTTCAATCAACCTGGGACCCACTTTTATGATACTTTAGTCTAATCAGTTCTCACCAATTTTGGTTTCCAATTTTGCTACTTTCTCACAAGAGGAAGAGGAAGAGGATGCAATTTCCAGTCTTCCTCCCCAACTTGGAGGAGACCCAGCAAAAATCAAAATGTTAGGGGAAGATGGCATGATTGATGAACATCATATCCCAATTCAAAATAATGGCTATTTAATACATCCCATGCGGGCACAAGTTGCCCTGTGTTTTTTTTTTTTGTGGCTTTGGGTTTCTGGGTGGGGGGACCTCCTTACCTACCAGGAAATGAAAGATAATCAAGAAAGGTACATCAAATAACAGGTAAATATTTGGTGAACTAATTTATCATTCTTTCCACATATCTGCAAACTCGTCAGGTTCCAGTGGATTTGACAGCTCATGCATCTTCCTCCTCGTTTTAGCTTTCACTTTCTTTGCAAATTTACCAGCTTTCTGCCTCTTCTCTAATGCTCGAATCTGGAAACATCGGGAAAGGGTTTGAAACACCGACAGCAAGATCAGACGAGATTTCCAACATGGTCCGGGCCAAGGATCAATTAAAACTCCAAAACTAAAGGAAAAAGGTTGTGGAACTCGAAAACATCTGATACTTGGCCAGACAAACTTTCCTTGAAATCCCCTTTCTTTCAAAAAAGATAGGAAACATAGAGAAAAAGCACACCTACCCTGATTTTACATGCTATTCCCGGCCAAAATTATTTCACAGTATATGACAGCAAAGCAAAAATGACACTGAATCTTCTATAACTTCCAAAACCAATATGGATGCATTAAAAAATCTTACCTGGTTAGGTGAAACATAAAAGGGATTCTCATATAGTGTTGGGCCCCCAAAGCTGCCTCCAAATATCTTGATAGGGTTCAAACAAAATCTTGGACCAACCTGTTAGAATTAGCAAACGTACAAGTTAACTCACTATAAATAAAAAAACAGCCTTGTATTATGTATTAATACGAGTATAATCACTAGAAACCTCAACAAGCGTCATTTTATCCAGGCCCCCTCTGTCCACTTTATCTGCTTCACTATGAGGAACAGATATCTGTTGAGAAGTGAAAAAAGCATGATTAACATAAGAACGTTGAGGCCTTTGCATAGCAGGGGAACAAACCAACTAAATCAATAAAACATCCGATACTTTTGACATAAGGGTATAAAGAATTACATGTTAATCCTCGTCAATTATCTCAAATTACAAAAAATGTTAAAATGATGCTCTGTAATTTGAGCAGGGGTACGACAATGATGCAGTTATGTAATTAGGTGTAGGACATATCATCATACGTATTGAATTGAAATTGGATACAAGTATGCGGAGACATTGTGAACTCCTAAAAATTCTGTTAAAGCAAAACAAAAAAATTTATAAGACTATAAGATAAAGTTAACTGTATGGCATTAAATGTTGGGCAGTAAAGCAGCAATAACCACAAGCCGCCTTCTTCCAAAATATGAGCATAACAGAAAAGAGGATATTATGAAGTGACCCCTATTAAAGATAAGATGCAGCATGGGACTCAATTGAGATAATTTGATTAAGTGAACCAAAAACCAATTGAGGCTTCCGTGGAAACGGTAGATAGAATGGAAGTAGTCTAGCCCAAAATGTGAAGGAACACCCAAAAAAAAAAAAAAAAATGGTGACAAACTCATGTTTCATATGAGTTAATAAGGATTTCTATAAAATATGTGGTCACAGATAGAGCTGACTGGTGAGCCAAAATTGGTGGGAAACTCTTAAAAAGGATTACAGCTAAAAATACATTTTACACAAGAATATACTTGAAACCAGATTATATTTAGTGTGGAGGGGGAAGTTTCTCTTACGTCCCAACATGGAAAAATATATTTTCCCCTCATTAACAAATGCTAGATTCTCCTTACTTGAATATGAATTATATTACAGAATCTGAAATTTCAATTTGGTTGCGGGGATGGATGCATATCCCAAACTCTTTCTCTTATCATATAGGCACAAGTACAGGAAGGGCAACAGAAGAGTCCATGTAACATGAGCACATCAACCTAACATCAAATTTAGAAATTTGACCAGAAATGAATCGAAATCCCCATGAAATGTAAAATTTTGACAGTAAATACAAATAAAATAGGGTATATATGATTAATAAGTATTATATCAGCACATGGCATCACATATTATTCAAAGATAGTAGCACTGCTTCCTATGAAGCAAAGGGAGCTTAAACTTAGATATGACATGTGAAGTGCAACCCCACAAACTGGCTGTTGCTGGAAGCATTGTCCAGATGGCCAATAACTGACAAATCAGATGGTTCCAATTCAAGCACCCTCCCCCCCCCCCCCCAAAAAAAAAAAAGGGAAAAAAAATCTGATGGTTTCAGGTTTCTCGTGAAACTTTTTCATATGAAGATGGTGTTAGAACTTTTCCATAGTTGATATTGTGAAACCAACCTGTAAAACATAGAAACATGACACCATGTGATTTGTTAGTTGACTTAAATGTGGACGCTGTTTCCAGCAATTGACATTATGAATGTTGTGTCACTAACCCTAACTTGGTTATGATAAGGTGCAGTCAATGATGATGATGAACTGACAAGTCAGATGCCCTATCATATGCAAATTCAAGTATAAGCAACTCAACCATGAAATTAGAGAAAAAGACATCAGAAAACCAAATCATGGGTGTTGATGGAACAATATCTAACCAAAGAAAATTCATGCTTTGGATGATTAGGTTGATAATTGCATCACCATAAGATGCAGGCCATGTAACACTACCCAACCTTAATTATCTTAACTGCTCTCTCTCTCTCTCTCACACACACCCGCCCGCCCGCCCGACCGCTGAAAGCCTAATTGGGCTCATACAAAATACCTTTTGAGGAAGCTTATTCCAGTTCTCATATTAAGATCTTAAGAGGGTAAACCGTAAACCACCGCCCCTCCCCCTCCCCCCCCGCACCCCCGGGCCCCAAAAAAATAAAAATAAAAGAACAACCAAGCATCTTTTAGCAGCAAAACATTTATACGCTGTGATACTTCAACAGATTTTACCACCAAGGAATAAACTAAATATGAATGTGCACCAATAGAATATGAGGGCATGACACAGAATTCCAATTTTAGATTCCAAACAATAGAATTTTTCAATAATTTACAATTTTATTTAACATAATATAGTTCAAGATAATGGATACCAACCAACCTGGTAATTCCGGAACCATATGTGATCATCAACAATTGAGAAAACAAATACGTGATCATGATAAGGTTTAGATTTCCTGTGGTCTTTTGGAGTTCCAAATATCTGGCAAAAACAGTACATCAAATATAAAAAGGATCATTAATAATCCAGATAAGAAACTTCAATCTTTAATACACGAATGTGAGAAAATCACATAGAGAATGATCTTCTAAGTGAGATCCAATGAACTCTCATAAAAGGAGGTAGTAACAATGATTGCATATTAAAAAAAAAAAAAGAGTAAAATCTGGTTACATTTATATGGCATCCAAGGAAAGGGCAGTTACCAAGGATTTTACTAAATACTGGATTTACTTTTATGTAGATATGCTAAAGAGTTGACGCAATGCTTCATCAGCTTAAACATTATGACCAAACATACAAAAGTCTAATAAACATCAGAAACAAATTAGAAAAGTGAATATATTGATTGTCTATGATGAAATGACTTCATACAAGAATCTTAGACAAAGTATAGTGTCTGCCCAAAACCCAAAACCAGGAACACAGGTCAGCTTGATCATGACGCTTAATGAAAACAGAGCCTGCAAGCATTGAGACCATAACCAAAACAGGCCATAGACTTTATTGTTTTTAATGTTTGCATATATACAAAAATACAACTTCATACAGATAGCAAGCCTCCCCCCTTCCCAAAATAATAATAAGAATGATAATAACTAAATGAAGGAGTAGAGAGAGAAACCCGCCAAATGACATAGGAATCTTGTACTTGGAGAGAGGAGAGTTCCTCCCTCACTGGAGAAAGTAACCTCTAGATATTAGTTGCAAATTCTTTACATTAATTTACTTTCACGTGACTCCAAACTTGCATCCACAATTTGGTAACAGGATGTTATGATTTGGACAGTGGAAGGCAGATCAACAAACCTGCAAGAACATCTCTTTCAGGAGTTTCCAGTGAGGGCTTTTATCAAAATTACTTGAGAAGGTCAAAATCGGTCTTGAACCTTTCAGATGATTTCCAGTAAGCTTCAACTCTTCCATTGTGTGAACTTGATAACAAATCAAAACTGAGTAATTAGGCCAGGCTTCCAGTGTGTACAACAGAGAAAAAAGAGAGAATTATACAAAAATATGCACAACACCATGGAAACTGGTGCATGACACAGCAGTAGCAGATAACACAACCATATATACCAGTAAAACTTGGGACAGAGCAAGAAATTACCAGCATTGACTAAAAATTTCACTGATGGACCACTGGGACACTTCACCATCCATAGGTAAAGGTCGTTGTGCTTTCTGCACTGCTAATGTAGAAGAAACCATAAGTGATCCTGTGAAAAGCTACAGTCCTCAATATACTCTATGCTTAAATTGTAAAGCATTCATTCAAAAATAAAATAACCTAACATGACACATCAACTCTGATCACAACAAGATGTAAAACCAACCCAAATTGCCATACATTCAGACTTTTCTACAACAGAATCTACTGATTTAAGAAATAACCCATTTGACAAAACTAGAATGTGCTAGGAGAAGACCAAAAATAATTACCTCGAAAAACAAGCAAGAAGAACAACCTTTCAGCTCAACTAGCTCATTTAGAGTTGCACCCTTACTTTCTTTAGATTCAACCTTGTTATCCTTCTTACAATGGGGCAAGAGTGACACCACATTCAACATCAAATGCCGATACCTGAATACCATAAAATTCATGAAACTAGCCAGCATGGTGCAAGAAATTTGTAAAATTTATGAAAAAAGAAGGGGAAAAAAAGAAAAAAAAATGAACTTCCACCTGTAATTGATGCGGCGTGAACAAGTAACCAAAACCTTCTCTTTATTTCTAAAAGCTGTAAAATCTGTTTCTTTCTCTTCAGTCCTACCATCTTTCCAACCCACAAGTGTTCTTTTAGGTCTTTCTGTAGCAATTTCATCTATTTTTACAGTTGCATCCACCTCAGATGATTCACTGTGTTTCCGTTTCTTTACCATTGAATCTTTAATATCTAACATAGAAAAGAAGAATATAAAGATATATATAAATACAAATATTGCAGTAAAAAAAAAAAGAAGCAGGAGCACAGGTTTTAGGGTTTCACCACAACCAAAGAGAAGAAATTGAAAGTTGAGAGTTTCACCTCAGAGCACTAAACCCTAAATTCTAGTTATGAAGGTAGGGTGTAGTCAGAGTTACTAGAATTGCAATCAAAACGAGTCAAACCAAGCTTCACTGAGCTCCAGCTCGACTCGGGTTGCCACCAAGCTCGAGCTCGCCAGAGCCTGGTGAGCTCGGGCTTGAGCTCGAATTTTTGTTTGAAAAAACCTAATAATCAACCTGATAATCAACAAATATAACTTTAAATCAAGCCAACCTCATAACCAACAAATATAACATCAACATGATAATCAAGTAATAATAAAATCCCATATCTACCAAAACTAAATCCACTCATCCAATGGACTCCAAGAGCCTAGTTTTCCACTACAGTATGCATATGGACATGAAAGATAAACATTAGAAAAAAAACTCAAAAATAAGTACCAGTATGCATGCGGACGTGAAAGATAAACAACAGACAAAACTCAACAATAACCTATTTCAGAACAAGAAGCATAGAACATATTGGCATGGTATTAAAAAAAATAACCACTAAGAGGAGGCTGTGCGGTGGGGGCGGCAGAGAGGGAGCGGCTGTGCGGCGGGGGCGAGAGGCGGCAAAGAGGGAGGATGCAGCGGCGGGCGGCGGTGGTAGGCAACGGCCCTGTAGCGGCTGGCTTCAGAGAGGGCGGCGAGAAGCTTCACTGTAGGTCTCTTCTTCTTTGAAGCCGGCGGCAAGAGGCTTCACTGTGGGTCTCTTCTTCTCTGAAGCCGGCGGCGACAGGCTGTAGGTCTTATTCATTCTTCCCTCCAATTTAGGGTTTATAGTATTTATATGGTGTGTTTTGTAATTTATAATATATAAAATATAAGAAAATAATTTAAATAATTACTATATTTTTATAATACCATTATTTATATATATATATTGATATAATACTATACAGTTAATAATAGCCTTATTTAAAACAAATAAAAAATCTAATCACTATTGTAAATTATTATTGATTTTGGATATAATTATTATTAAAAATATTAGAATATCATGTCAATTTATATAAAATTTAAATCAAATAAAGTTTTGACTCATTTGTATCCTACTCTTAGAGATAGCAATGGAACAGAAAGAGAATCCCTATACTTGAATAACCATTAGTGTCCTCGTTCGTTGACCCAACCCAATAGGTATTTTGTTTCACCTTACCCTATCCTATTATTTCGATTTCCTAAGATAAGGGGTACTAGTAAATTTCGATATATAAAATTTATAGTTAAAATAATTTCATAATCATAACAATTTTGTAAGGTAAGTTGGCTAGTTAATTGCTGCTGGAAAACTAGAAAAAAAATAATCAAAAGAAAAAATATCAAGAATAAGAAGCAAAGGAATATTATGTTATTGATGCAAGCAAAACATATAATGAGTTAATTAGAGATGAAGAATTACTAATATCTATTAATAGGAGTAAGTGGACTGAAACCTCATGACGCTTCCATTTTTTTAACACAATAGAACTTCAGAGTAATATTATTAACTAAGCACCTGCCAGCCACCTATAGAGAAGTAGCAAAACCGAACCAAACTATGCAACAACACAAGCTAGAAGACAATTCGATCTAATATGATGCAATAAGGAATGGAATGGAATAGAAACACAAACAGAGCCAACCAAAAGCCCAAAAGGATTATTGACAAACCAGCGTAATCTCACCCAAAAATAACATGGCAATAGAAGCAGAAGAAGAAAAAGAAAAAAAAAAAAAAACAGTCAAAGAAAATACTAGCCTATATCTTAAACCTTGCACTTGGGCAACAACCAAGAATAAGCGTTATGAGATATAATCCAACAACATACCTTGATTAGTTAGTTCATTGCAAACTTAAAACAGAGAAGACAAGCGAAAGGAGAAACATACTATAATTAGAAGCAAGGTGAAAACGAGCGAGATGAGTTAGAGTTGGGAGGGGTGGCCTATCAACAGATTGGGGTTAGGGTTTTTGCAACTGAATGTCTGATGAGATTATTGTCGATTTTTTTTATTTGTGGTTGCGGGTGCAGGCTGCAAGGCCCAATGGCCTTTACCCTGGTCAAGAAATTGGGCCTATTGGGCTTTCGTTTTTGTCAAGTGAATTGAATTATAAATGACAAAGATAGATCTTTTTCTTTTCTTAGAAAAATGAGATTGGGTGGGTTTTGGGAAAATTAGAATATGTTATGTTAATGAAGTATCAAGAAAATATTAATAATTTTTTTCTGTAAATAAATGTTTTATAAAATTAATTCTTTAACCATTTAAAAAATTAAATAAAAGTAAGTATTGATTTTTGTTTTTTTAGCTAAATTAAGGTATCAAAGATCAAGGAAGAACATGTATAATTAGTATGAGCAAAGGAACATATACATCTGTTTGTTACTTTTTCCTTTTAGAGTACTTTAACTCAGACGTAAAGGTATTGTTAAGGGCTACCAATTTAGTATAATTAGTATTGTTGTAACAACCTATTTTATTAAGCATGTTATAATTTAAGAAATTTGGGATAATTTTTTTTTTTTTAAGAACAATCTCAACATCATATTAATTTCAAAACTTTTCATTTACTTACCTAGCATCATACATCATAAATGCTAGGCTAGGTATTCACCAATAGCGAAAGCATCAATCGAACATAAGCATACGTCGAACCATATTAATAATACATGATCGCTTCGGACATATCCCATAATACAAGACTATTCATCAACATAACATAAATTTTTTAACATGACTTGAAACATAACATAAGACAACCAAATCTTCATGGATAAGCAGAACATCGAATCTAAACGTATAATCTATCGGTCATGTCATCATGTGCCTCAAACCCTAACTTTATCATTAACCATAAACAAGGCTATCTATCATCATTTCTCAAAACATTCCGAATTAGATGTTGCAGAACTTAAACACATGGACTACATAACATTCAATCATTACATCTTACACTTTGCTAAGTGCCATATCATGTCTCATTTATCATCGTTTATGCTACAATCATCATTCAAAACGTTTGAATATTTCACCGGTAAAGCCCAAGTTAGATGATGAATCATCTAAGTAAGGGTATATGAACATATTTCGTCCATGAATACAAAATGCAACATAAACATCATTCATTTCGTTTGAATCGACCGCACCCAACTGTTACTCTTCATTTTAACAGCCTCCTTACCAGATCGAGGTGTATGCGTGCACCATTGGCAGAGTAGCGGCGCCAGTCCCGAATCCCAAACTCTTATGTGTAGCATGATCAATATTATCATCTTGAATATATGCATAATTCATCATCAATACATGTAAATGCACTCTACATGATGTATAACATAACATAGCATGCCAATATGATAGAATCATTTGCATAAAACTAGTTTTGGGTTGAACCACTTACCTTTTGCACTAAGTTCAAAACATCTCAAAAAATGTGCATCGCCTCAATTTGTGTGCAAATCTCAATTTTGGTGCCAAACCTCAAAAGTCGCACAAATCACTTAACCTTGAGCACAACAATCCTATAAATCATATTTAATCACAGAAAATATCAATACATCAATTTCTTCATATTTTTCTCCACTTTTCTCCCATTTTCTTATCTAAAATTTCAAATAAATATATTTTTAACTATTTTCTCGAATTTTTTTCAACAACAATTCATAATATTCTAAGAACTTCAAAAGAAAATTCCAGATCATACCTCAAAGCTTCGTTTGCATGCAAAATAATGCTGGTCGTTGTGGAAACCGAGAAACTAGGAAGGCCAATTCCAAAACTTTTTGCCCAGGCCTCTAGATCTAGATTTTTCATGAATTTAGGAATTTTTTCATAACTTTTCGGACCCAATCGCCCCCTCAAGCTCCTCTACCAAATGGCTCACGGGCCCCCACTCGCGGGGTCCAGCTGGCACTTGCACTGCACGGGCAGGTTGTTTTCTTCCTCTAGCTCTCCAGACAGCTCACGTTCCACCTGGTTTTTTTGCCATATCTCCCTCATCCCAGCTTTGTTTTGCCTCCCGTTTGAACCTACACCTTCATCTCTTCATCCTCTATAGGATTATAGATTCAAATCAATTGATTGGAGCCATTTTTTGACTGCTCAACTCGATTTTTCGACAAAACTTGATTTTTCGTTGGATCTCCATATCTCTTTCATCTCTAAACGAAAATTGTTCAAATTTCACAGGAATGATCCTCTATACTTGGGGAACAAAAGCCCCTCATTCGTTGCCATCAATTTATTCCCGAAATCTCAAATCTGAGAGTTTAATTTTCTTTTTCATTTCGACATCTCTGAATACCTCTATTTATAGGCAATTTTGAGCCTCCAAATGCTCGTTCTCGACCAACCCAAAGCCCTTAGAGCTTTTACCTACCTCAGATTGACCTATAACATGAAAATCCTACCAAAATCACCATTTGCAGAGATTTCACAAAACGATCAGATTTTCGATCGATTTTTTGTCAAAATCCTGCCACCCTCATGGTTGTTGTCGGCCAAGCTTTGACCCTAAGGCATCGCCGACCAACCCCCGTGGGTTCCCCATGGCCAAAATCGGCGGTCGACGATCGAAAAAGCTACCGGTCGGTTTCCCATTGCCAATATTTTATGGATTTTACACTTTTTCCCCCTCTAGTTTTTTTCTCTTATGTTTTGGCCCATTTTCACCAAGCCCTTGAACTTTTCATAATTGAAATTGAGACCCTCAAGTCCTAAAACTTCCATCTCATTCACGAAGATTTCGGAAAAACATCATTCTAACCTCCCTTTGGCAATTTCGGGAAACTGCACTTAGGCCTGAATCTTCATTTTGGCCATAAACTCTTTTGTTTCTTCCTGAAACCACTGAAGGATTGCACTACATACCAAATATGAACGTCATCAAGGTTCTTTTGACTTCCCGAAAGTCCCCTACAATTATTTGGTTTCTTAACCTAAATTGCAGTTGTATTTTAGTTGTACCAAAAATCGTTTTTGATTCAATTTCTTTTGATATCATAAATCATGTCTCTGATAGAGTTGTAACCTGGGAGCCAATCATAAAAGTTGTGAGTTTGCTGCATTTCTAATTAATCTTGGACATATTTTGATTAATATCAGTATTTCTCTTATAATACGTGGCAATACATTTATCTTTATATTTTACTATTTAGATGAGTCCCAAGAGTGTAGCAATGTCAATCGAGTTATGATGAGATCATACTAATGAGATCGAATGACTGATGTTTCATTCTTTAACTATTCCTGGTCATATAGGACTATAAAGTGAGGCCTCTATAGTATCGTCAAGACCAGTACACATTATGCATGCTCGTAAGGAGGGTAGTTGATCTCATTGACTACTTGTGTGGTGACACTAATGCAAGTGCGTAGGTGCTCATTAGTGAATGCGTTCACTGAATGACCTAACTTGAGAACACCCAGATGGTAATTCTCACTAAATGTCAATTGGGAGTTCTATGTGGCGACAGGTGCTAGTAATCTCTTTTTCTGATGTACCACAATTATCTTGTATGAGGAGTGTCATGTTTTGATGCCACTGTACGGGGTCCAGTAAGATGGGTCCCTAATAGGGTGGTTATTGAGTATGATCCGAATCATACGAAGGTAAGTGAGTACGCAAGATGGAATCTATCGACCTTAGTAAGATTTAAAAGGTATATGCCTTATGTGAATGATGAAGTCACAACTCGATGAGTCGTTAACCAAAGCAGATAGTTGAGAATTAATAAGAGTTATTAATTCGACTATATGAGTTGTGAACTTAACATTTGTACACATAGTGTTGGTTATTAGAAGTTTAACATTTTACCATACTTCTAGACTATATCGGGGCATTGTGATAGAAGGATCGAATAACACTGAAACTTGTCATGAAAAGGTTCATTAGAAGTGCTATTTGCATTTCATTATGATATGGGGGTCATGATACGTTGCTAGACATCAATTTTGGTCTAAGGGCAAGATAATAATTTTTCTCATGTGATGAAATAAATTAAGGATCATAATCAAAGAATTTTATTAGGAGTATGATTCTATAAATTGCCCTTTATCATTTTCATAGTGAACCTATAAGGTCACACACAAACAAAGAGTAGTTTCATGAAAATTTTAGTGGGACCAAAAAAAGTTTTTGGGGCCCATAAGAATTCATGGATTTTTGGGGCGAGCTAGCACTCGCGGAAAAGTCCATGAGATGTCAACAAAATGAGCAAAAAATAAAACAAGGTAAAAACCCACAATTGGGTTTGGGCCTTGATCCAACATGTTTATAACATATTTAGGTTTTCTTTAAATCCTTAGTTTGACTAGGTTTTGGGTTGGATCTTGGCCCATCATGTTTAATAACATGCTTGGCCTTTCTATAAATACCTAGTTTGAATAGGGTTTGGAGTATGGCTCTTCATTTTGTCTCATAACCCCATTTGGCTTTCTAGAGGGAGAAAGTTGGTTTTTGAGAAAAACCAACTATATCTCTAAGTGTTGAATTAGATCTTCCATACTTGATGCAAGAAGATCGAAGGGGCATGCTCATAGACATCAATTAAAGCTTCTCTTTGGTGTGGATCACTTATAGAGGGTGAGTAACACCTCGTGGCACAAAGATTCATCCATTCTTCATCGGATAATCAAAATGTTTGATTTTTCATTATATATTTATATTCTTGAAGTGATTATATATTTGCAAATTAGATCAGTTCATTTTGGGTTTCAAGATTACCAAAGAGTTTGGTTGATCTAAATAATTTTTAAATTTTCGCTGCATTTGGATCCAAGAAACCCAATAGTCTCAAAATAATCGTCAATACCATATTGATTTCTTTAGACATCTTACCTCCAGGGCACTCCCTACAGTTAATTCAATCACTCATAATTGTACCAAAATTACTCTATAACCTCAATTTATCTACAAATTGCATTTTTACCCCTAAGAAAATTACTCTTGAGCCCTTTGAAAATTTTTGGGTATTACATTGCACTTGCAACCACAAATAAAAAAAATCGACAATAATCTCATCAAACATTCAGTTGCAAAAACCCTAACCCTAATTTGTTGGTAGGCCGCCCTTCTCCAACTCCAACTCATCTCGCTCGTTTTAACTCCGCTTCTGATTGTAGTATGCTTCTCATCTCGCTCGTCTTCTCTGTTTTAAGTTTGCAATGAACTAACTGATTAGGGTTTGTTGTTGGATTATATCTCATAATGCTTGCTCTTGGTTGTTGCCCAAGTGCGGGGTTTAAGATATAGGCTGGTATTTTCTTTAACTGTTGTTTCTTTCTTCTTCTGCCATGTTGCTTTTGGGTGAGGCTACGCTGGTTTGTCAATAATCCTTTTGGGCTTTTGGTTGGCTCTGTTTGTGTTTCTATTCCATTCCATTCCATTCCTTGTTGCAACATATTAGACCAGACTATCTTCTACCTTGTGTTGTTGCATAATTTGGTTCGATTTTGCTACTTCTCTGTAGGTGGCTAGCATGTGCTTTGTTAATAATATTACTCTAGAGCCCTATTGTGTTAATAAAATGGAAGCGCCGTGAGGTTTCAGCCAACCTGCTCCTATTGATAGATATTGGTGATTCTTCATCTCCAATTGACTCATTATATATTTTGCTTGCATCAATAACATAATATTTCTTTGCTTCTTGTTCTTGATATTTTTTCTTTCGATTATTTTTTTTCCAGTTTCCTAGGAATAATTAACAAGCCAACTTAGCTTAAAAAATTGTTATGATTATGAAATTATTTCAACTGTAAATTTTATATATCAAAATTTACTAGTACCCCTCATTACCCTAAGGTATCGGAATAATAGGGTAGGGTAGGGTGAAACAAAATACCCATTAGGTTGGGTACAGGGGATAAGTGTTAGATATGAGCCCTAAAGACCAGTTCCAGTGACACAAAGGGACTCGATCTTGTAATTCTTTAAATATTATTTAAATGGCAAGTTTATGTTTTTATTTAAATTGCAATATGGTTTAAATTATAAAACATATATCCATTAGTATAATAAGAAGTGGATACCATTCTTAAGTGTTAAGAATACGAGTTACGGATAATCCACAATTTGTTATACTATAAACATGTTCCTGGCCATAGAATTCCTATCATGGATGATAGCAACTCGTAAAGGCCAGCACATTGTCTTCCTCCTTGTTTCAGTATGAGATACTGAAAGATAAGGTTGGTGAGTCTCGTGCCATTCTGTATGAGCTATAGAAGGAAGATAAGTGGGTGCTCGTTACAAGAACGAGTTCACTGAACGGGACTGTTAACATTAAATCACATGGGTTATTTCTCACGGGTCAATGATTTAATGTTAGCTGCGATTTTACAACTAGTCCTTAGACCTGAGATGACATGGATATCTGTGTATTGGTGGATTAGGATATCAACGATATCATGTGGTTGTTCTAATCAAGGATAATCATACGTATCTATGTGCCTGATTCAGTGATACATGAGGTATGTGTGCATTAGACATGGAATCTATCACCTCGAGATTTATGAGGAGGATATCCTATGCGATCCAGTAATCACTTGACGATAAATCCTTGGCCGAGGTAATATGACGATGGAATTTGTTCCATACGGGTTGTGTCATAATTTGTCAAGATTGATTTTGGATTTGGTCATATGACAAGATTAAGAGATTCGACCTACTGACCATGATCTCATATCTTGTCGGGATATAGGATGATAGAAGGACCGTATTGTATGGTAACGTAGTAAAAGGTTCACAATACCCGCTTCACAATAAATTGGGTAATCATGATATATTGCTAGATGTCACTCATGGTTTACGAGAATTAATTGTTGATTATTCTTGTTGCCAATTTATTTGTGGACCCAGAAAGTCCCACCCAAAAAGAAATTACTTTCAAAGAGAAAATAAATAAATTAGTAATTTTATAATTACTAATTATAGTGCATTTATTTATTGGATAAATAAGAGTAATTAAATAATTATATTATGAATGTAATTATTTAATCATAGATTGGGTTGGGCCTTTTGCTAGTACATTAGGCTTGGCCCAATGGCACTATTGGATTCAAATAAATTCCATTGGATTGGGCTTGGTCCAATTGCATTAAATGGAATGGGCTTGAGAAGCCCAACCCATTTAATGAAGAATAGTTTTTAATTGGAACTATAAATAGCTCCAAACTCTTATTTTCTCTCATAAGTGTCTTCTTGATTCACTTGAATGTAGAGAGAATTTTGGAGAAGTGTTCTTGAATCCAAGAGGTAAGTTAGAAATTTTTGTGAAAAATTTCTTCTACTTATCTTCTCTCTTTGATATTCTTGAATAGAAGTGATTTCGGGTGGACCGACTCGGCATCCTACACTTGGAGGATTATACGGCGGGAAATCTAACGGTGAAATAAGATTTCATCAAAGAGGTATTTTTCGTTTATGCCTTCGTTTTATTAAACCATAATTTCTGAAAAACGGGATACCTCCAAATTAAATTTTAATTTCCGCTGCGCATATGATAAGATCTATGTAACTCAACAGTGGTATCAGAGCCATCGTTTTTCAGTTTTATGGTTTTATTCATGTGATTATTGGACATTGAATTGGTATTTTGAAAAATAAAACAATTTTGGATGAGATCCGAAGAAGAGTTGCATGCCGGCAGCGTTTTAAAACTGATTTAACACTGTTAGACAGTGCTGGAATCAGTTTTGGCGTAACTGGAAGTATCGAAATTTGTTTCGGGACGGACGGGCAGTACCGGGTGCATCCCGGGGGGCAACCAGCACGCTGGGTGCGTGCTGGGCGCGCCCCAGCGCGCCCAGACGCGAGCGTTGGGCGCGCTGGGCGCGCATGGGCGCGCCCAGATGCGCGCCCATGCGCGCAAGGCGCGGGGCTAGCCCGCGCCGCGCGGGCAGGTGCGCGGGCAGGGCCCGCGCACCAGCGCCGCGCGCTGGTGGGTGCGCGGGCCCCGCCCGCGCACCACCGCGCGGAATGCGCGCGCAGTGCGCGCACTATGCGCGCGCACTGTGCGCGCAGTGGGGGCTGGCCCCCCCCCCTCTGTCTGCCATTGGCAGATTTATTTATTTATTATTATTTTTAATTGTTTTAAATAAAAATAATAATAATAAAATAAATAATAATAATTGTTATTATTATTTGTTTTATTTAAAATAATTAAAATAATAATAAATAAAATAAATAATAATAATTGTTATTATTATTTCATTTATTTATTTGTTTTATTATTTAAAAATAAAAATAGAATAAATAATAATAATTGTTATTATTATTTGTTTTATTTAAAATAATAATGATAATGAATAAAATAAATAATAATAATTGTTATTATTATTTGTTTTATTTATTTGTTTTATTTAAAATAATAATAATAATGAATAAAATAAATAATAATAATTGTTATTATTATTTTATTTATTTATTTTATTATTTAAAAAAAAATACCAATGTATAATTAGTTATACAATTGTCCAATAATCATATGATTGCTTATAATATGCTTTTAATTGTTAATAGCATGTTGTGGATGCCTTGTTGCATATCGGTAATGGTCATGGACTTAGGACACTACATGGATGATGTATGTGTGATGTGGATGTATGGATTATTTTATTTAACGGCCTGCGTGCCGAAGGTAGCCGTCTTTTTCATGACGGTTGTAAAATAATTATTTATTGTTTTAATTTTATTGTAAAAGTAGTTTATAGTAAATTGTAAAAGCAATGGATTCACATCAATCGAGGCACGGCTTGGAGTGAAGTCATTGATGGCAAAATAATCAAGGAAATGAAGACCCTATGTGAAAGGGTTATGCTTGTAATAGTTATAGGCGTTTCCTTATTTATTCACCCACGAATGCACCGCACAATTCCAATGGCTGGAATTGCGCTTAGAATGCATGATTGAGTCCATGACCATATCGACTAATTTTATGCAATGTTTATTTACATAGTTGATGTATGTTAAAACGTTGCATGTGAAAAGTGAGACCAATTAATTAAAAAATCTCCCATATTTATAAAATTAAATTGTAACCGGTTGGACCTTAAGAGTTAAGACAATCTAATCGGGGCTCTCCATCACGGTAGAAATTGGGGCTTTTTAATTTGTGTGTTGATCGGCTATGGATACATAGGGGTTGCACATTGATTAAAATACTTTGATTTCTATTTAAAACATTTGATGAGATGGGGATGCACAAATATCGTGACCCAAGAATCTATTATGTGAGGCAATCGATATTCAACTGTGCAGACTTGTCAGCGTGATGGTATGATTTAACTATGTTCAATTGCCAAGAAACTATTATGTGAGGTACATTGGACTGGGAGCCGAAACAAAATATTTGGGCCGTACATAAGATGTACTGGACAAGCGTTGTCCACTTATTGAATTTATTATTCCAAGAATCTATTATGTGAGGAGTAATAAAATTAATAAGAATCCAAATACCCACTAGAATTCATGCCAATGTGAATTTGTTTTTTTTCTTCAAATGGGAGTAAGGAATTTGAAAAACTCAGTGGGAGGTACTGTTTGATTTAAAGACCAAAATCAGATAGTTAAGAAAACAAGATATCTAATAATCTACTTATTTTCTGCAGATATATCAAATGGCTTCACTAAATGCACTTTCTAAATTTGTTGACGCAAACCGGCTAACTGGACCAAATTTCAACGACTGGCTTCTAAATTTGAAATTGATTACAAACTTAAAAAAAATCACATATATCTTGGAAACGCCTATCCCTGAGCCAACTGTTGAACATATTACTCAGGAGGAACAAGATACACTCAATAAGTGGCAAGATGATGATCTTGTTGCTAAGAGTTACATCTTGCTTACTATGAGTCAAGAGTTACAGCGGCAGCATAATAAGATGCCAAATGCGTATTCGATTATTGCTCGTTTACAAGAGTTGTATGGTGAGCGAAGTCGAAGTGCTAGATATGAGATATCTAAATCAATCTTTCGAGCAAAGATGTCTGCTGGAGGATCAGTTGGAGACCATGTTCTCAAAATGATCTCCTGGATGGATAAACTGAATGAATTAGATGCTCCAATGCATCAATATCTTCAAATAGATGCAATTCTTCAGTCTTTGCCAGATTCGTATGGGGGTTTTATTTCAAACTTCTATATGAACAAGATTGAGTGTACCCCGGCGGAACTTATGAATATGCTAATAACGGCCCAGGGTACCATGAAAACAGGCACTGTGATGGCTGTGTCCTCTACTAGTAAGACTAGAAAGGGGAAAGGTAAAAAGAAGGCCACCCAAGCAACTAAAGTGATTGAAAAGAAGAAGGGAAAAACTGTTGCCAAAGGAAAATGTTTCCATTGTGGCAAAGAGGGACATTGGAAAAGGAACTGTAAAGATTACCTTAGTTCCTTGAAGAAGGAAGCGACAGGTATGATGATAGTTCATGAGTATTTTTCCATTGCTTACTCTTCTACTTTATGGATTCTAGATTCTGGAGCGACAACTCATGTTTGTGCATCTATACAGGATCTGGAACAAAGTAGAAGGCTTGCAGATAATGAGATTGTGCTAAAGGTAGCAAATGGGGCAAGAGTTGCAGCCACAGCTATCGGCACTGTATCTTTAATTTTATCACATGAACATAGTTTAATTTTAAACAATTGTTTATGTGTACCTGGAGCTTTTAAGAACATTATTTCTATTCCTGTATTGGTGAAAGAAAATTATGAATTTTCTTTTAAGAATAATGTTTGTGAAATTTATTTTAGAAATAAATTGATTGCTACTGGTAATTTTGTCAATAGTCTTTACATTTTGAATGTGACTGTTGATAATAGTGAGCATCTGCATGTATCAAATAATAATAAGAGACCACGTGATAACCCAAATTCTAAAATTCTGTGGCATTACAGATTGGGTCATATAGGGGATGACAGAATCACTAAGTTGGAGAAAGATGGGCTTTTGGGTCCATTAGGTTCTGAACCATATCCAACTTGTGAATCTTGTATCCTTGGAAAGATGACCAAATTGCCTTTTACTGGGCAAGGTATAAGGGTCACAGAATTGTTAGGACTTATACATTCGGATGTGTGTGGGCCTATTAATGTAATAGCCCGAGGAGGTTATCAATACTTTATAACTTTTACAGATGATATGTCTAGATATGGATATGTTTATCTCATGAGACATAAATCTGAATCTTTTGAAATGTTCAAAGATTTTAAAGCTGAAGTAGAAAATCAAACTGGTAAAAAGATAAAGGCCTTACGATCAGATCGTGGAGGTGAGTATCTTAGTAACGAGTTTGAAGATTTTCTTAAAGTCTCAGGTATTATTTCACAACGGACCCCACCAGGAACGCCTCAACTGAATGGAGTTTCAGAAAGGAGGAATCGGACTTTATTAGATATGGTTCGAAGTATGTTAAGTTGTACAGACTTACCTTTGTTTCTATGGGGACACGCCCTTCTTACTGCAATATATATCTTAAACAGAGTTTCTTCCAAGTCAGTTCCTACAACACCACATGAGATATGGTTTGATAGGAAGCCTAGTCTTAAACATGTTAAGATTTGGGGATGTACAGCTTTTGTGAAAAAGCTTAAATCAGAGAAACTTGAGACACGATCTTTAAAGGGTAGTTTCGTGGGTTATCCTAAAGATACCTTAGGATATGAGTTCTATATTCCTGAACTGCAACAAGTAGTTGTAAGCAGGAATGCCATTTTTCTTGAAAAAGAGTTTATTCAAGAAAGAGGCAATGAAAGGAAAATAGAACTTGGTGAAGGGTTCACCGAGCCTGAAACTATGCCACGAGATGTCCAAGTACCAATTGAGGAGCCAGGGTCGAGTGTTGCACGTCCCATTAGAAGAAGTGAGAGGATACCCCATCAACCTGAGAGATATGGTTTTCTAAATGAACAAGAGTTGTTCTTTGTAGGAGATAATGATCACTCAGATGATCCTACCACTTACCAAGAGGCGATATCAGATATCGACTCGAAAAGATGGCTAGAAGCCATGAAATCTGAAATGGATTCCATGTATGAGAACCAAGTCTGGACTCTTGTAGATCCACCAGAAGGTATAGTACCTATTGGATGTAAATGGGTCTTCAAGAAGAAGATAGGTTCAGATGGAAAGGTAGAGACCTATAAAGCAAGACTTGTGGCAAAAGGTTATCGACAAAGACAAGGGATTGACTATGAAGAAACCTTTTCTCCAGTCGTCATGCTTAAATCCATTAGAATTTTACTAGCCATTGCTGCTCATTATGACTATGAGATTTGGCAAATGGATGTGAAAACAGCCTTCTTAAATGGTTATATAGATCAGGAAATCTATATGGAACAACCTGAAGGCTTCACACCTAAAGTTAACGCAGGGAAGGTATGCAAGCTTAAGAGATCCATTTATGGTCTTAAGCAAGCATCCAGAAGTTGGAACATTCGTTTTGATGATGAAGTCAAATCGTTTGGTTTCATACAAAACGTTGATGAACCCTGTGTTTATAAAAAGGCTAGTGGGAGTGCAATAGCATTTTTGGTCTTATATGTAGATGATATCTTACTCATTGGGAATGATGTAGGGTTGTTGTCAAAAATAAAGGTCTGGTTGTCAAGTAAGTTCTCCATGAAAGATTTGGGAGAAGCAGCCTATATTCTCGGTATACGGATCTATAGAGATAGAACCAAGAGATTGATAGGACTCTCCCAAAATAAGTACATAGAAAGAGTGTTGAAGAGGTTCAACATGGAAGATTCCAAAAGAGGACTGTTGCCCTTTAGACATGGAATCCACCTCTCTCGTGATATGTGCCCCAAGACACAAGAAGAGAGAGAACGCATGTCTAGGATTCCTTATGCTTCAGCAATAGGAAGCCTAATGTATGCAATGCTATGTACTAGGCCTGATATTGCTCATGCTGTAAGTGTTACAAGCAGATATCAGTCTAATCCAGGTGAGCAACACTGGATTGCCGTTAAGAATATCCTTAAATATTTGAAAAGAACTAAGGATTTGATCCTTACTTATGGTGAAGGAGAACTGAAAGTGGAGGGTTACACAGATTCTGATTTTCAATCAGATGTTGATGATAGAAAGTCTATCTCTGGATATGTGTTTACCTGCAACGGAGGAGTATTCAGTTGGAAGAGTTCCAAACAGGATACGACTGCCGATTCTACAACAGAAGCCGAGTATATTGCAGCATCGGATGCTGCAAAGGAAGCAGTCTGGGTCAAAAAGTTTGTGACAGAACTTGGAGTGGTTCCTTCTATAAAGTCTGCCGTCCCCTTGTTTTGCGACAACAATGGAGCCATAGCGCAAGCTAAGGAACCGAGGTCTCACCAGAAGTCCAAACATATTGAAAGACGCTTCCATCTCATTAGAGAGATCATTGGTAGAGGAGATGTCAATGTGCAGAGAATAGATACATCACAGAATGCAGCAGATCCACTGACTAAGGCCATGAACCAGAAGCAACTAGATTTTCATCTAGATAGGTGGGGTATGAGATACCACACTGAATGGTCTTAGTGCTAGTGGGAGATTGTTAGATATGAGCCCTAAAGACCAGTTCCAGTGACACAAAGGGACTCGATCTTGTAATTCTTTAAATATTATTTAAATGGCAAGTTTATGTTTTTATTTAAATTGCAATATGGTTTAAATTATAAAACATATATCCATTAGTATAATAAGAAGTGGATACCATTCTTAAGTGTTAAGAATACGAGTTACGGATAATCCACAATTTGTTATACTATAAACATGTTCCTGGCCATAGAATTCCTATCATGGATGATAGCAACTCGTAAAGGCCAGCACATTGTCTTCCTCCTTGTTTCAGTATGAGATACTGAAAGATAAGGTTGGTGAGTCTCGTGCCATTCTGTATGAGCTATAGAAGGAAGATAAGTGGGTGCTCGTTACAAGAACGAGTTCACTGAACGGGACTGTTAACATTAAATCACATGGGTTATTTCTCACGGGTCAATGATTTAATGTTAGCTGCGATTTTACAACTAGTCCTTAGACCTGAGATGACATGGATATCTGTGTATTGGTGGATTAGGATATCAACGATATCATGTGGTTGTTCTAATCAAGGATAATCATACGTATCTATGTGCCTGATTCAGTGATACATGAGGTATGTGTGCATTAGACATGGAATCTATCACCTCGAGATTTATGAGGAGGATATCCTATGCGATCCAGTAATCACTTGACGATAAATCCTTGGCCGAGGTAATATGACGATGGAATTTGTTCCATACGGGTTGTGTCATAATTTGTCAAGATTGATTTTGGATTTGGTCATATGACAAGATTAAGAGATTCGACCTACTGACCATGATCTCATATCTTGTCGGGATATAGGATGATAGAAGGACCGTATTGTATGGTAACGTAGTAAAAGGTTCACAATACCCGCTTCACAATAAATTGGGTAATCATGATATATTGCTAGATGTCACTCATGGTTTACGAGAATTAATTGTTGATTATTCTTGTTGCCAATTTATTTGTGGACCCAGAAAGTCCCACCCAAAAAGAAATTACTTTCAAAGAGAAAATAAATAAATTAGTAATTTTATAATTACTAATTATAGTGCATTTATTTATTGGATAAATAAGAGTAATTAAATAATTATATTATGAATGTAATTATTTAATCATAGATTGGGTTGGGCCTTTTGCTAGTACATTAGGCTTGGCCCAATGGCACTATTGGATTCAAATAAATTCCATTGGATTGGGCTTGGTCCAATTGCATTAAATGGAATGGGCTTGAGAAGCCCAACCCATTTAATGAAGAATAGTTTTTAATTGGAACTATAAATAGCTCCAAACTCTTATTTTCTCTCATAAGTGTCTTCTTGATTCACTTGAATGTAGAGAGAATTTTGGAGAAGTGTTCTTGAATCCAAGAGGTAAGTTAGAAATTTTTGTGAAAAATTTCTTCTACTTATCTTCTCTCTTTGATATTCTTGAATAGAAGTGATTTCGGGTGGACCGACTCGGCATCCTACACTTGGAGGATTATACGGCGGGAAATCTAACGGTGAAATAAGATTTCATCAAAGAGGTATTTTTCGTTTATGCCTTCGTTTTATTAAACCATAATTTCTGAAAAACGGGATACCTCCAAATTAAATTTTAATTTCCGCTGCGCATATGATAAGATCTATGTAACTCAACAATAAGGACAATAATGGTTATTCAGGTATGGGGACTGCCCTTACTATCCCATTGCCATCTCTGAGATTAGGACGCAAATGAGCTAAAACCTTATTTGATTTAAATTTTATATAAATTGACATGATACTATAAAAATTTTAATAATAATTTATAATAATTATATCCAAAATCAATAATAATTTACAATAGTGATTAGATTTTTTGTTTGTTTTAAATAAGGCTATTGTTATGGGTATTTCCCGGATCATTCCTTATGGGCTGAACTCGACCCAATGAACCGGTCCAATCTTGCTAAGCCTAATAGGCTTTAGGCTAAGCTCGTCAAAACAATCTCACACGTCGTTGAAACTCGAGCTCAAATCGCGGAACCAAGCGAGCTCTCAGCAAGCTCCCAACAAGGCTTCCAGTAAGCTCTCAGCGATATACCCAACGAGCTCCTAGCAATGCTCCTAACTCGCTAGCCTAGTTGTTCAGCTCGCTGGTCAAACTACTTAGACCGCATAGACAACAAGGCTACAGAACAACCTAAGGTAGGGACCCACTCACTTTATCTAAAGCAAGCCAGATCCCTCGTAACGAGGAACCCACTCCAAGTTTTATGCAAATGATAAGGGCAACTTGTCCCCCATTATACAACCTTTATACTTTTGAATTTTATATAATTGTAAACACCCCTCACTATGAATAAGGGGCAAAATACCACTGTAAAGGGAGAGGATAACAAGAATAATCACATACTGTTACTCTACCGGAATACCCAGAGGACAGTCATAGAGTAGGCATCATTATGGCCGAACCACGTAAAATTTCCTTGCGTATCATTTATCTCTACTTCTGCATTATCTTTCCTCTTTGTGTTTGGGCTTATTCTCTTATTGCGGGTCTATGAATCATGGTTGACTGATTCTGAACGTCGACAGCTATTGTTAACTGTATAGTATTATATCAATATATATAATGGTATTATAAAAATATATTAATTATTTAAATTATTTTTTTAATATTTTATATATTATAAATTACAAAACACACCATATAAATACTATAACCCTAAATTGGACTTCCAATTGATTGCATATTGAAGAAGGAAGAACGAATAAGACCTACAGCCTGTCGTCGTCGGCTTCAGAGAAGAAGAGACCCATAGTGAAGCAGACGATCGCAAACTCAATGATCTGCAGACCCAGATTCTACCATCGAGGAATTGTTTCAAAGAGTCCAACAATTGGAGGGTCAACAAGAAGTTCGTGGTCAGAATAATAGTCGTGGAGATAGGATGTTGTTCACCAGAGAAGTTGAGCTTGAACCTCTCCCTCGTAGATTCAAAGTCCCTAGTATGCAACAATACAATGGGGACAGTGACCTATGACCACCTGGATGCATTCAATGTCCAGATGGATTTGCATACCACCAGTTTGTTGGTCAAGTGCTGCATGTTTCCAACAACCTTGGGCAATATTTCCCGAGTTTGGTTCAGGAGCCTTCCACCTCACGACATTGGCAGTTGGGAGGAGTGCCAACGAAGGTTTCTCAATCAATACAGGGTGCTAAGAAAGTAGCTCGCCCCACTATGGGAGCAAAGCTTTGTGTGTGATGCCCAAGTGAGGTGGTAGGCAAGCATACCATTAAAATAATGCATATGATGTTTGCTCACCAAGGGAGAAAAGCCTATAAATAGGCTTGGGCGCAAAGGGAAGAAGGCGGGGAAGGAAAAAGAAGAAGAGAAAAAAGAAAAGGAGGAGAATGAGAGAAAAAAATAGGAAGAAAAAGAAAATGAAGGAAAAAAATAGTAAAAGTTTTTTGAAAAATTTTAGAAATTTATTTGAAGCTCGAGGAATGTGTTGGGGCTCGAAATTTAGTATTTAAAATATTGACACCAGAATCGAGGTTGAGCTCCAATTTTGAGACATTCTGAATTACATTTAAGGTGAGTAGTTTTATCCAAAAAAAATTGGTTCTGACTTGTGAGTGTTCCTACCTTAAAAACTTGGTATTTGTTATATCTAAATATGTTGTAATATAAATGGTTTTGTTGCATGCAAATGGTAACCAGTGACGGTTGGTTTCATGATGAATGTTCGTCCCTAAATGTTTTATACGTGTGCATTGTATTTTATGAAATGTGTATATGATAAATTGAGTTGCTATATGTGGCATCGTTATGCGTTTTGTGTTGTTTATATGGGATGTCAGCCTAGAATGTTATCTGGATAGTGTAGCCGTAATTCCCAAGGATATTGCCAGAATAATGTTTAGAGGTATCTTGTGCTGGTGTGAATGTTGGGATAGTCGCCTAGGTTTCCGTACCGGGCCGTATGCTCAGGAAAGTTGCATTAGGACGACTGGTGATCCATATGAGATATGAGTTGGGATTGGGTAATGGTTCTTGAATACTTTTGAGTGAGAACGTAATCACTGACGTATTTGTGGTGAGGCGGGTTCTTGCGTTGATGTGACCTTCTTGGGCTGAGAGTGGTAACGATTGTTCCCTACGTGTTGGGGAGATGCGTTGACCTTGTCTCTCTTAAGCTAGGAACATGTTGTGTCGGTGTGTTGGTGTGGCCTCTAGAGAGATTACTCTTTCCCCGTTATTGGGTTAAGCGCCGTGAGGGATTCTCTTGGACTAGAGCTTGTCGGGTTGCGTTGGATTATTCATATCTTGCATACATTCATGAAAACATGTTTTGAACTCTTATTTAGATGATTCATAATCTAATATGGACTATGTCTCTGTAATATTCAAATGTTCCAAGTGAAGGCAGCGGTGAGAAATGAAAAGGGATTGTCGAGGAATGATGACAACTGATAGATAGTTTATTGTATGTCGCTTTCAGTTATGTTTTACCGTTGGACGATGTTATGTAAAACATTGGTTCGACTTTATGTTATAAATAAAATGGTTTCGGTTATGTTCTATTGAGGTTTCAATCTAACTTTCGCATTTAAGGTGATTTACCTGTCATAATTTATTAATGTTTCTAAGTTGATATACCGAGAAGATTTAACGGGATCTTCGAGGATCGATTTATGTGTTGAGTTTCTATTGAAAAAAAATATATATATATCCCTGAAATCTTACGTTACGTAATGCCTTGGGAAGAGAGAGGTGTTACAAAATACTTTACGAGCTTTGTCGACATCACTTGCTTCGTGAGACAATTGGTTCTCAAACGAAGGAGAGTCCTTGTTCCAGCTCGAGTACACGCCTAACTTGGTCGAGCTTGGATCACTCACCACTTGGGCAAGACGCTTTCCGGCTTCATCCTCCGATACAAAGCCCTTGGTGATGTACTTCTGGAAGGGTGGGAGGAGGAGCCTGAACAAGGGGATATGCTCCCGGAACAAGCCTGCCGTGGCAATGCAGCCCGGGTAGAGGGATGCGAAGGTGATGCCCGTTTCCTCGTGGTAACGCCGGTGGAACTCTTGCATGCTCAGCATGTTGCACACCTTGCTGTCTTTGTATGCCTTGGCCCCGTCAAATTCTCCCCCGTCGATCATGGCCGAGCTGTTCAGTGCATTCAATCCTCCCGCTAGCCCTCTCAGGTCCCCTAGGTTCGCCTTTGGAGGTTCATTGCAGGCCAGGGTGTTTGTGTTGCCTGAAATATATGTGAAACATCAACACACACACACACAACAATACCATAACAAACACAACCGGCCCCTGGGCCGGCCTATTTCATTTTCCTGTCAATTAGGAAATCGTGACAAATTCAATCAGATTCAGGGCTATAACATGTTATCGTGTATTGTAATAGTACCTGTAATGGATCCCACGATGATGAGGCGCTTTGATGAATAGTCAGATTGCTTCAAATCCTCGAGCATCAATCGGGAGAGGAGGAAGTGGCCGAGATGGTTGGTCCCGACACTAAGTTCAAACCCCTCGGCTGTAAACGTGGGCTCCTTGGCAGTGGGCAGATACACAGCTGCATTGCAAACCAAGACGTCGAGTGGGCGGCCGGATCAAGAGAGGCAAGGTCTAGGTGCATGACAGTGTAATTCTCCTTGGCAATGCCCGCGGACTTGGCGGCTCTTTCAGCCTTTAGGAAGTCCCTGCAAGCCATAATTATGTGCCATTTCCCTGTTTCGGCCAGAGCTTTAGCCGTGGCCAGGCCCAATCCAGACGAGGCGCCAGTGACCACAACACTGCCCTTTCTCAGAGTTTTCTTCCCTTCAGCTGCTGCCCTGTTAATTGCCGGAGTAGTTGTGGCCACTGCTTGAGCTTTGACAACCCCATTAAATTTACGCAGCCCTCGTTGATTGGAATCCTTATGTGGTGGATCATCAACACCAAATTAGATTATTGCAATTGAACTTGAAGTCATGAATACCCACCCGAAATAACCGGCGGATTCAGCTTTAACACGATCAGTCAAAGAGATTCCAAAGAGAAGCACATTTTCCAATTATAAAGTGAATTCGAAAGGATTCCGAATTTCAGAAGAGGTTTGGAGGAAAATTGAAAATTGAAAAGGATGGCGCATGTGACAGTCACATCGACAATGCAAGTGATGCGGCAGCAGCCATAGTGATAGACTTGGTCACGGTAATATACGACGGGGATGGTGGTGATGAATGATGAAGGTGGTTGATCATGTTGTCCATACGTTACAAAATGTGGGTTGTTTAATTACAAATTAAATACAGATAGGGATAAAAAGATGATAAAACTTCGAGAAAAGCAAGTGAAGATATCATGATGATAGATACGGGATGGGGAATAAGGTATGGGAGTCATCCGCCACTCCAACTGCTACGCGCAAGCTGCAAACATTTCAGATTCCACATGTTCTGCGCCCCGCCCCCCCCAATCCATTATTATCATCCTCGTCGTCACCTTACACTCTTTTATCTTAACTTGACATCTATTTTCTTGTTCGTCAAAAACCACAAAAAAAAATCCATGGTGAATCTCAATCTCGCCCATCCACGTTGATGTAAAGATCTGTCTTAAACAATGCAATTAAAATTAATTTGGTTCAAAGCCAAACTCTCGACAAGACATCAACATTCAAAGATCTTGGGGTCGCGGATCTAGGTTCAATCAACCTGAGACCCACTTTTATGATGCTTGTCTCATCAGTTCTCACCAATTTTAGATTCCAGTTTTGCTACTTTCTCACAAGAGGAAGCGGAGGAGGATGCAGTTTCAGTCTTCCTCCCCAAACTTGGAGGAGACCCAGCAAAAATCAAAATGTTAGGGGAAAATGGCATGATCGAAGAACATCATATCCCAATTCAAAATAAATGGGTATTTAATACATCAACCACCCAACAATGAAGCCACAGCCAGACAAGGTTTTGAACTCAACCAAAAATTTTCCATCTCATGCGGGCACAAGTTACCCTGTGTTTTTTTTTTCTTGTGGCTTTGGGTTTCTGGGTGGGGACCTCCTTACCTAGCAAGAAATGAAAGATAATCAAGAAAGGTACATCAAATAACACGTAAATATTTGGTGAACTAATTTATCATTCTTTCCACATATCTGCAAACTCGTCAGGTTCCAGTGGATTTGACAGCTCATGCATCTTCCTCCTCGTTTTAGCTTTCACTTTCTTTGCAAATTTACCAGCTTTCTGCCTCTTCTCTAATGCTCGAATCTGGAAACATCGGGAAAGGGTTTGAAACACCGACGGCAAGATCAGACGAGATTTCCAACATGGTCCGCGCCAAGGATCAATTAAAACTCCAAAAATAAAGGAAAAAGGTTGTGGAATTCGAAAATATCTGATACTTGGCCAGACAAACTTTCCTTGAAATCCACTTTCTTTCAAAAAAGATAGGAAACATAGAGAAAAAGCACACCTACCCTGATAGAACATGCTATTCCCGGCCAAAATTATTTCACAGTATATGACAGCAAAGCAAAAATGACACTGAATCCTCTATTAACTTCCAAAACCAATATGAATGCATTAACAAATCCTACCTGGTTAGGTGAAACATAAAAGGGATTCTCATATAGTGTTGGGCCCCCAAAGCTGCCTCCAAATATCTTGATAGGGTTCAAACAAAATCTTGGACCAACCTGTTAGAATTGGCAAACGTACAAGTTAACTCACTATAAATAAAAAACGGCCTTGTATTATGTATTAATACGAGTATAATCACTAGAAACCTCAACAAGCGTCATTTTATCCAGGCCCCCTCTGTCCACTTTATCTGCTTCACTATGAGGAACAGATATCTGTTGAGAAGTGAAAAAAGCATGATTAACATAAGAACGATGAGACCTATGCATACCAGGGGAACAAACCAACTAAATCAATAAAACATCCGATACTTGACATAAGGGTATAAAGAATTACATGTTAATCCTCGTCAATTATCTCAAATTACCAAAAATGTTAAAATGATGCTCTGCAATTTGAGCAGCGGAACGACAATGATGCAGTTATGCAATTAGGTGTAGGGCATATCATCATACGTATTGAATTGAAATTGGATACAAGTATGCGGAGACATCATAAATCCTAAAAATTCTATTAAAGCAAAAAGAAAAATTTAATGAGACTGTAAGATAAAGTTAACTGTATGGCATGAAATGTTGGGTAGTAAAGCAGCAACAACCACAAGCCTTCTTATTGCAAAATATGAGCATAACAGAAAAGAGGATATTATGAAGTGACCCCTACTAAAGATAAGATGCAGCCTGGGACTCAATTGAGATAATTTGATTATGTGAACCAAAAACAATTTGAGGCTTCTGTGAAAACGGTAGATAGAATGGAAGTAGACTAGCCCAAAATGTGAAGGAACACCACTAAAAAAAATTCGTGACAAACTCATGTTTCATATGAGTTAATAAGGATTTCTATAAAATATGTGGTCACAGATAGAGCTGATTAGTGAGCCAAAATTGGTGAGAAACTCTTAAAAAGGTTAAAGCTAAAAAATACATTTTACACAAGAATATACTTGAAACCAGATTATATTTAGTGTGGAGGGGGAAGTTTCTCTTACGTCCCAACATGGAAAAATATATTTTCCCCTCATTAACAAATGCAAGATTCTTCTTTCTTGAATATGAATTATATTACAGAATCTGAAATTTCAATTTGGTTGCGGGGATGGATGCATATCCCAAACTCTTTCTCTTATCATATAGACACAAGTACAGGAAGGGCAACAGAAGAGTCCATGTAACATGAGCACATCAACCTAACATCAAATTTAGAAATTTGACCAGAAATGAAGCGAAATCCTCATGAAAATGTAAAATTTTGACTGTAAATACAAATAAAATAGGGTATATATGATTAATAAGTATTATATCAGCACATGGCATCACATATTATTCAAAGATAGTAGCACTGCTTCCTATGAAGCAAAGGGAGCTTCAACTTAGATATGACATGTGAAGTGCAACCCCACAAACTGACTGTTGCTGGAAGCATTGTCCAGATGGCCAATAACTGACAAATCAGATGGTTCCAATTCAAGCCCCCCCCCCCCCAAAAAAAGGGAAAAAAAAATCTGATGGTTTCAGGTTTCTCATGAAACTTTTTCATATGAAGATGGTGTTAGAACTTTTCCATAGTTGATATTGTGAAACCAACCTGTAAAACATAGAAACATGACACCATCTGATTTGTTAGTTGACTTAAATGTGGATGTTGTTTCCAGCAATTGACATTATGAATGTTGTGTCACTAACCCTAACTTGGTTATGATAAGGTGCAGTCAATGATGATGATGAACTGACAAGTCAGATGCCCTATCATATGCAAGTTAAAGTATAAACAACTCAACCATGAAATTAGAGAAAATGACATCAGAAAACCAAATCAAGGGCGTTGATGGAACAATATCTAACCAAAGAAAATTCATGCTTTGGATGATTATGTTGATAGTTGCATCACCATAAGATGCAGGCCATGTAACACTGCACAACCTTAATTATCTTAAGTGCTCTCTCTCTCTCTCACACACACACACAAACGCACGCACACTGAAAGCCTAATTGGGCTCATACAAAATACCTTTTGAGGAAGCTTATTCCAGTTCTCATATTAAGATCTTAAGAGGGTAAACCCCCCCCGGCCCCAAAAAAATAAAAATAAAAGAACAATCAAGCATCTTTTAGCAGCAAAACATTTATACGCTGTGATACTTCAACAGATTTTACCACCAGGGAATAAACTAAATATGAATGTGCACCAATAGAATGTGAGGGCATGACACAGAATTCCAATTTTAGATTCCAAACAATAGAATTTTTCAATAATTTACAATTTTATTTAATATAATATAGTTCAAGATAATGGATACCAACCAACCTGGTAATTCCGGAACCATATGTGATCATCAACAATTGAGAAAACAAATACGTGATCATGATAAGGTTTAGATTTCCTGTGGTCTTTTGGAGTTCCAAATATCTGGCAAAACAGAACATCAAATATAAAAAGGATCATTAATAATCCAGCTAAGAAACTTCAATCTTTAATACACGAATGTGAGAAAATCACATAGAGAATGATCTTCTAAGTGAGATCCAATGAACTCTCATAAAAGAGGGTAGTAACAATGATTGCATATTAAACAAAAAAAAAAAGTAAAATCTGGTTACATTTATATGGCATCCACGGAAAGGGCATTTTACCAAGGATTTTACTAAATACTGGATTTACTTTTATGTCGATATGCTAAAGAGTTTACGCAATCAGAAAAGTGATATACTGGATTTACTTTTGTATTACCAAACATACAAAAGTCTAATAAACATCAGATACAAATTAGAAAAGTGAATATATTGATTGTCTATGATGAAATGACTTCATACAAGAGTCTTAGAAAAAGTATAGTGTCTGCCCAAAACCCAAAACCAGAAACACAGGTCAGCTTGATCATGACGCTTAATGAAAACAGAACCTGCAAGCATTGAGACCATAACCAAAACAGGCCATAGACTCTATTGTTTTTAGTGTTTGCATATATACAAAAATACAACTTCATACAGATAGCAAGCCTCCCCCCTTCCCAAAATAATAAGAAGAATGATAATAACTAAATGAAGGAGTAGAGAGAGAAACCCGCCAAATGACATAGGAATCTTGTACTTGGAGAGAGGAGAGTTCCTCCCTCACTGGAGAAAGAAACCTCTAGACATTAGTTGCAAATTCTTTACATTAATTTACTTTCACGTGACTCCAAACTTGCATCCACAATTTGGTAACAGGATGTTATGATTTGGACAGTGGAAGGCAGATCAACAAACCTGCAAGAACATCTCTTTCAGGAGTTTCCAGTGAGGGCTTTTATCAAAATTACTTGAGAAGGTCAAAATCGGTCTTGAACCTTTCAGATGATTTCCAGTAAGCTTCAACTCTTCCATTGTGTGAACTTGATAACAAATCAAAACTGAGTAATTAGGCCAGGCTTCCAGTGTGTACAACAGAGAAAAAAGAGAGAATTATACAAAAATATGCACAACACCATGGAAACTGGTGCATGACACAGCAGTAGCAGATAACACAACCATATATACCAGTAAAACTTGGGACAGAGCAAGAAATTACCAGCATTGACTAAAAATTTCACTGATGGACCACTGGGACACTTCACCATCCATAGGTAAAGGTCTTTGTGCTTTCTGCACTGCTAATGTAGAAGAAACCATAAGTGATCCCGTGAAAAGCTACAGTCCTCAATATACTCTATGCTTAAATTGTAAAGCATTCATTCAAAAATAAAATAACCTAACATGACACATCAACTCTGATCACAACAAGATGTAAAACCAACCCAAATTGCCGTACATTCAGACTTTTCTACAACAGAATCTACTGATTTAAGAAATAACCCATTTGACAAAACTAGAATGTGCTAGGAGAAGACCAAAAATAATTACCTCGAAAAACAAGCAAGAAGAACAACCTTTCAGCTCAACTAGCTCATTTAGAGTTGCACCCTTACTTTCTTTAGATTCAACCTTGTTATCCTTCTTACAATGGGGCAAGAGTGACACCACATTCAACATCAAATGCCGATACCTGAATACCATAAAATTCATGAAACTAGCCAGCATGGAGCAAGAAATTTGTAAAATTTATGAAAAAAGACGGAAAAAAAAAAAGAAAAATAAATGAACTTCCACCTGTAATTGATGCGGCGTGAACAAGTAACCAAAACCTTCTCTTTATTTCTAAAAGTTGTAAAATCTGTTTCTTTCTGTTCAATCCTACCATCTTTCCAACCCACAAGTGTTCTTTTAGGCCTTTCTGTAGCAATTTCATCTTTTTTTACAGTTGCATCAACCTCAGATGATTCACCGTGTTTCCGTTTCTTTACCATTGAATCTTTAATATCTAACATAGAAAAGAAGAATATAAACATATATATAAATACAAATATTGCAGTAAAATAAAAAAAGCAGGAGCACAGGTTTTAGGGTTTCACCACAACCAAAGAGAAGTAATTGAAAGTTGAGAGTTTCACCTCAGAGCACTAAACCCTAAATTCTAGTTATGAAGGTTGGGTGTAGTCAGAGTTACTAGAATCGCAATCAAAACGAGTCAAACCAAGCTTCACTGAGCTCAAGCTCGGCTCGGAAAACCTGAGCTCAGGATCGAGCTCGATTTGAGTCTGAAAGCTCAGCTTGAGCTTCAGCTCGACTCGGGTTGCCACCATGCTCAAGCTCGCCAGAGCCTGGTGAGCTCGGGGCTTGAGCTCGAATTTTTGTTTAAAAAAATCTAATAATCAACCTGATAATCAACAAATATAACTTTAAATCAAGCCAACCTCATATCCAACAAATATAACATCAACATGATAATCAAGTAATAATAAAATCCCATATCTACCAAAACTAAATCCACTCATCCAATGGACTCCAAGAGCCTAGTTTTCCACTACAGTATGCATATGGACATGAAAGATAAACATTAGAAAAAAAAACTCAACAATAAGTACCAGTATGCGTATATACGGCCGTGAAAGATAAACAACAGACAAAAACTCAACAATAACCTATTTCAGAACAAGAAGCATGGAACATATTGGCATGGTATTAAAAAAAATAACCACTAAGAGGAGGCTGTGCGGTGGGGGCGGCAGAGAGGGAGCGGCTGTGCGGCGGGGGCGAGAGGCGGCAAAGAGGGAGGATGCAGCGGCGGGCGGCGGTGGTAGGCGACGGCCCTGTAGCGGCTGGCTTCGGAGAGGGCGGCGAGAAGCTTCACTGTGGGTCTCTTCTTCTTTGAAGCCGGCGGCAAGAGGCTTCGGCGAGAGGCTGTAGGTCTTCCCTCTTCAACAAGCAGTCAATTGGAAGCCCAATTTAGGGTTTATAGTATTTATATGATGTGTTTAGTAATTTATAATATATATAAATATAAAAAAATAATTTAAATAATTATTATATCTTTATAATACCATTATTATTTATATATATATTGATATAATACTATACCGTTAATAATAGCCTTATTTAAAACAAATAAAAAATCTAATCACTATTGTAAATTATTATTGATTTTGGATATAATTATTATTAAAAATATTAGAATATCATGTCGATTTATATAAAATTTAAATCAAATAAAGTTTTGACTCATCTGCGTCATAATCTCAGATGAGTGCGATTTTGTTCACCCCCTTTAACGGGGGTGACCATCACCCTCACTATTCATGCGAGGGTGAAAAGCAACAGAACGATCTCATCTCAGATATGTCAATGACAGAGCATAAGCAGTTCCTATACTTGAACAACCATTATTGTCCTCGTTCCTTGGACCCAACCCAATGAATATTTTGTTTCACCCTACTCTACCCTATTATTTCAATATCCTAGGGTAACAGGGGCATTAGTAAATTTCGATTTATAAAATTTATAGTTGAAATAATTTCATAATCATAACAATTTTTTAAGCTAAGTTGGCTCGTTAATTGCTGCTGGGAAATTGGAAAAAAAACAATCAAAAGAAAAAATATCATGAACAATAAGCAAAGAAATATTATGTTATTGATACGAGCAAAACATATAATGAGTCAATTGGAGATAAAGAATCACCAATATCTATCAATTGGAGTTGGTTGACTGAAACCTCGCGACACTTTCATTTTATTAACACAATAGGGTTTCAGAGTAATATTATTAACCAAGCACATTTCAAGCCACTTAAAGAGAAGTAGTAAAATCGAACCAAACTATACAACAGCACAAGCTAGAAGACAGTCCAGTCCAATATGAGACAACAAGGAATGGAACAGAAACACAAACAGAACCAACCAAAAGCCCAAAAGAATTATTAACGAACCAGCATAACTTTACCCAAAAGCAATATGGCAATAGAAGCAGAAGAAGGAAGAAATAACAATCAAAGAAAATACCAGCCTATATCTTAAACCCTACACTTGGGCATCAACCAAGAACAAGCATTATGAGATATAATCCAACAACAAATCATAATCAGTTAGTTCATTGCAAACTTAAAATAGAGAGGACGAACGAGAGGAGAAGCATACTACAATCAAAAGCAGAGTGAAAACGAGCGAGATGAGTTGGAGTTGGAGAGGGGTGGCCTACCAACAGATTGGGGTTAGGGTTTTTGCAACTAAATGCTTGATAAAGATTATTGTCGATTTTTTTAATTCGTGGTTGCGGGTGCAGGCTGCAAGGCCCAATGGCCTTTACCTTGGGCAAGAAATTGGGCCTATTGGGCTTTCGTTTTTCTCAAGTGAATTAAATTGTAAATGATAAAGATGGACCCTTTATTTTTATTAGAAAAATGAGACTTGGGTGGGTTTGGGGAAAAATAGAATGTTATGTTAATGAAGTATCAAGAAAATATTAATAATTTTTTTCTGTAAATAAATGTTTTATAAAATTAATTCTTCAACTGTTAAAAAAATTAAATAAAAGTAAGTATTGATTTTTATTTTTTGGCTGAATTAAGGTGTCGACGAACAAGGAGGAACATATATAATTAGCATGAGCAGAGGAACATGTACATCTGTTTGTTGCTTTCTCCTTTTAGAGTACTTAACTTAGGCGTAAAGGTACTGTTAAGGGCTACCAATTTAGTATAATTAGTATTGTTGTGTATGCAAAATGGATGGCTAGCAGGAGATGCTGCTTGTCCGGTGCAGGATGGATGAATGGATGGTTGCTGTGCTGTGTGACCAAAACTAGCTAGCAAATAGATACATACATACATACAGCAGCTTAATTGACATTTTGTTGGTGTTTTCATAGTCAAAAAATGATGCTTTACTTTTTGGGTCCAGAAGAACCCAAACATGGCAATTGGCAGTAATTAAACACCATTTATTTTAATACTAAAGTGAAACTAGCAGTAGTCTCCAGATGAATTGTCAGTGCTCAGTAGACAGTAGTAAACAGACAAGTGAGTGATTTTTAATTTATTGTCACCGAAAGCTCATCATCATCTATGTTACAAGAGAAAATTGCTCACTACTACTACTACTACCAGCTCGCATCGATCCCCATGCACGAGTCTGTGTTAAGAATCTGATATGATGAGCCAAAGCCCAGAATCAGATGGAGGTTTATGCCGCCAAGCCAACAAGTTTCTCACTTAGTTCCCATACTTTACGAGCTTTGTCGGCATCACTTGCTTCGTGAGACAATTGGTTCTCAAACGAAGCAGAGTCCTTGTTCCAGCTCCAGTACACGCCTGACTTGGTCAAGCTTGGATCACTCACCACCTGGGCAAGACGCTTTCCGGCTTCATCCTCCGATACAAAGCCCTTGGTGATGTACTTCTGGAAGGGTGGGAAGAGGAGCCTGAACAAGGGGATATGCTCCCGGAACAAGCCCGTCGTCGCAATGCAGCCCGGGTAGAGGGATGCGAAGGTGATGCCCGTTTCCTCGTGGTAACGCCGGTGGAACTCTTGCATGCTCAGCATGTTGCACACCTTGCTGTCTTTGTATGCCTTGGCCCCGTCAAATTCTCCCCCGTCGATCATGGCCGAGCTGTTCAGTGCATTCAATCCTCCCGCTAGCCCTCTCAGGTCCCCTAGGTTCGCCTTTGGAGGCACATTCCCGGCCAGGGTGTTTGTGTTGCCTGAAATATATGTGAAACATCGACACACACACACAACAATACCATAACAAGCACAACCGGCCCCTGGGCCGGCCTATTTCATTTTCCTGTCAATTAGGAAACCGTGACAAATTCAATCAGATTCAGGGCTATAACATGTTATCATGTATTGTAATAGTACCTGTAATGGATCCCACGATGATGAGGCGCTTTGATGGATAGTCAGATTGCTTCAAATCCTCGAGCATCAATCGGGAGAGGAGGAAGTGGCCGAGATGGTTGGTCCCGACACTAAGTTCAAACCCCTCGGCTGTAAACGTGGGCTCCTTGGCAGTGGGCAGATACACAGCTGCATTGCAAACCAAGACGTCGAGTGGGCGGCCGGATTGCCTGAAGTTATCGACGAACTGTCTGACGCTGTCAAGAGAGGCAAGGTCTAGGTGCATGACAGTGTAATTCTCCTTGGCAATGCCGGCGGACTTGGCGGCTCTTTCAGCCTTTAGGAAGTCCCTGCAAGCCATAATTATGTGCCATTTCCCTGTTTCGGCCAGAGCTTTAGCCGTGGCCAGGCCCAATCCAGACGAGGCGCCAGTGACCACAACACTGCCCTTTCTCAGAGTTTTCTTCCCTTCAGCTGCTGCCCTGTTAATTGCTGGAGTAGTTGTGGCCACTGCTTGAGCTTTGACAACCCCATTAAATTTACGCAGCCCTCGTTGATTGGAATCCTTATGTGGTGGATCATCAACACCAAATTAGATTATTGCAATTGAACTTGAAGTCATGAATACCCACCCGTACGTTTGGGAGAAACTAAATTTAAATGCAAAAAGAAGAAAGAAATGGAAGAGCTAAATCTGATGCTGGTTGGTATGGTACCTTGATTCTCAATACGGAATAACCGGAGGATTCAGCTTTAACACGATCAGGCAAAGAGATTCCAAAGAGAGTAGAGTCCCTTAGAGACGTATTGGACTTGGCCTGCAGCCCAGAAGCACATTTTCCAATTATAAAGTGAATTCTAAAGGATTCCAAATTTCAGAAGAGATTTGGAGGAAAATTGAAAATGATCACCTCTTTGAGAGGGGAGAAAGCAGAAGGAAGCAGAGCAGCAGCCTGGAGAGCCATGGACTGGAATGCAAATCCTCCTCCGTCTGACAGCGTATGTGGGTTTGGATAAGCGAAAAGATGGGAGTGAAGTGTGTGTGAAGTGAAGTATCAGCAGATTATAAAGGACGGGCTGGCTGCTCGCCGACACAGAAGACATGGGAAGTCTGTCAAATATTGGATATGGGATAACCGGGAGCAGGGGGGGAGGGGGTCCCAGAGATGATAAGATAATTTTCTGCCACTTCAATTCTGAGCAACCAATCAGAGTGTAAGTTTTGGATTTCAAACGATAGATATTTCTTTTCCAAGTATCTTCTATCTTTTTCTTTTGGGTTCAAAAGGATATTTGGGTTCTTCCCCCGAGGTGTGTCTGACTGACTCTGACTCTTACTTTGCCAAAACATAACAAGGGGCTTGAGAAATAATGGGCCTGGGCCTGGGTCTCAAAACAAACTGCAGACTGTAGCCGACATGTATTTTTTGTATGTATGTTTCATCTTCATCTTAGGACAGCGATAGGTGTTGTTGAACGGTGAACAGTTATTAAGCCATTTAGAATAGTTATTAAGCCATCTATGATCTATCCATCCATCCAACAGAGTTATTCATTACAGTTTATGCAAGGATAATTCAAGTATCAATTATTAATTCTACAACTCAATTAGAGTGGACAAGGCCCTCAAGCACGGGGCCAAACTAATTACTCCATAACCCAACAACCACCGGAGTGCAAAGCTTTGTATTGAACTTGAGCGTAAAAGAATTAATTATGTTGAATTTCATTCAATAAACTAATAAGAAGCTCAAAACTCTACATAAAAATCCCTTCCCATCCACAGCGTGTAAGGTTTTCTTTTCCTCTTTTTTTTTTTTTTTCACCTTCTCCCATCTATTTCTTTTCTCCTGCACAATCGGATTGGATCTCCTTCATTCACCAGCACTCCAAACCCGACTCGCACGATCCACTAATATTTAGAACCAAAAAATGAGCTCGCTAATATTACAAATCTCACCAACTTCCTGTACAATTTTTTGCCAATTTAGGGTAACGCCACAAATTGCAGCCCTTAATCATCATCATCATCATCACGCACACGCTTCTCCTCATATCCTCACTGGCAGACCAAAATTTTGGAATGTCTTGATTTCTCCCCGAAGGCTGGCCGTTACAATTACCATACCCCAGGCTGAACTGTTCTGAATTAACTCGTTAGACAAGTCCATACTTATGCGGGGACTGCTGTTTCTTTTGGTAGCCAAATGAAGCTTTTCCTCGGGCCATGTTGCTGAGATTCTATCAAAGATGTAGCTGTTGCTTGCACTGGACATGGTTCCATGGAGTGGACTACTAAAGCACCCTGATGCCAAAGGTGAACCTGCACAACCATTCATGTCCTCCACTGGTGTCGGAGGAGGATGATTGGCTGTCAACACCTCATCCAAATTATCTCCAAGCTGATTCTCTTCTCCTAGACTCGAATCCTGGAATCCCCATGAGTCACAGGTGACAGGCCAAGGGATGGCCACAGACACATCTTGACAGTAGAAATGCTCGTACGACCGTGTAACAGTAACACCTTTGCTTCTGTTAGGTCTAGAGTCACCTTCGTGCTTCCAAATATAAACATGAGAATCCTCACTGGCACAGACCACATACTTCCCATTAGCAGTGAGGGAGGCTGAGATTTGGCTGTTTGTGTTCCTGAAACCTGTCACCAAAAGATGGATTGAAAAAACCCCCTTAATCATATGAGAACACTGAAAACTGTACTAGTAAGTATATGATTGGAGAATAGTAAAAGTGAGTGAGATTTTTTTTTCTTTTTTGTGTAACTTGTGTTAGACAAAGAGATGGAAATGATTTAAGAAAATTTTTGTGGAGAACTACATTTTTTCCAATCTCTAAATTAGTAAGGAAATATTGGAAACCACCTTTTCCAAATCTCTATTTGCTATTTAGAAAAAAGTTGTATTTAAACAGTTTCCCATTTTCTATAATAATTTTCAGGAAAACTGGGGCTGTTTTCCACAACTAAACAGCCCCTTGGCATTCTTCTATCTTTCTTGCTACAATCATCTTTCATTCCATCCTCTCCTCGCAGGTGCATTAATTGGTCGTCTTTTCACATATCCAAATTATCTTATTCTTGTCCCACAAATCTTATCTTTAATAGATGTCATACCAACCTTATTAAATAATCTCATATTTAATTGTCTTTTTTCTGGTAAGCCTACATATCTACCATAACATTGTATCTCAATTACGCTCTTATTTTGCACATTTTGATACTTAACCACCTAGCATGCCATGTCATTTCAATCTTATAATAACCATTTGATAGAACTTTCCTTTTGGCTTTAAAGGGATTTTACAATTGCGTGAACTGTTGGAACTTTTAAATATTGGTTGTTTGCTTCTCCCTCTCCTTCCATCCAGTACTTCTCTTTCTTCTATTATTCTCTATTCTTCCTCTGTCACTATGCTCTTCTCTGAAATTTTCCATTCTTATTCTACCTATAGTCTTCTGTCTCTGTGCCAATTTTGCATTACAACATCACCTTTGCCTTCTTTCTTCACATATCGCCTTTATTTACAGGTCCCAAACCAATTTTAGTACAAGAGCTTTCTCTTTCTTCTACCGTTTGACCTTACACTACTCTCCCCTGACAAGCATGCATGTTAAACATTTGCATAACTTCTTAAGCCTACTGGTCTCTAAGATGCTCAAGTATTTCAAGGAAGCAGAAAACTGTGACAACACTATAAGCTCTGGCATGCTTGAAAGCATTTCTTGCTTAACCTCCTACCTTGAGTATCAGAGAAAAATATACAAATACTTGAGCTAATTTCTGTTAATGTGGTTGCAAAACATTTTGAGGGCTCAAAATATAGATAAAGCCTTAAAGCATACCACCTAAAAGATATTCCTAGAATCAACAAGACAATAAAAATTTCAGCAATGCATCACATGTTCATTTCCTAACAAAATAGATTTGAGAAAAACCTAAGAGTACATTCTGAAAATATCACGGAGATTTCAATAAGCAAATCTGATGGAAATTCCATGTCAGAGAAAAGAAGCAGTTGCTGGGGCGTAAAGGTAAATTGCAAAGGAAAGCATGGAAACAAAGCTTAAGGTTAATCACAGTACCCTAATTTCCCTTAATGGTGAAGGACCACTAAGGTCATGTGCAAGCAAAGGCCTAATGCACAAGTCAAAAACACATATTTACTATGTCAGTTAAGTGGAATAACAAAAGTTTACCCATTTAACCACTTCAATGAACTATATATAAAACATATAAAAGGCTAAAACAAGACCTATCCACTTGAAGAGACAAGGAGAAATCAGAGAAATGATTTGTAATGCCCAAATAGCCTTGCGAGGTGTTCAAAAATGGCACTTGCCCTTAATGGCTCATTTAAGTTTATCCATTTAGTCAAGTTCAAAGATCACAAGTATCTGATTCATGCATGTAATGCCACACTAGGACTGGCAACCTCTACACATGCAAGAAATTATGCTTTTCATATTATTCTCACCTTTAAATTTGTGAACCAGATCAACACCATCAACGACACGTATTCGTGAATCTGACGATGTGATAAGCACTTCTGAAGAACTTCCGGGTGCAAACTACAAATAGAGAACTAATCAGCAAGCAGAATCACATGGGATATTTACTTCAGACTTACAAGCAAAAGGTGTAAAGAGTCCATAAGGGGAAAAAAAAAAAAAGAAGATGAGAAAAGAAATTCTGCATCATCTTATCTACAGCATTAACGATTATTATAAAAGTACAGTGGACTACTAAATTACCTGGAAACCAGTTATTTTCTTGTGATGAGACTTCTTCTTCTTGTTTTGCAAATTGATTTGACCTTTTTGTTGCAATTTATTTTCTGGAAAGGAGAACAAAAAGGCATAAATAATAGGGGTAAATTTGCATTCATGAGGGAAGGACGGATGGAGGGAGGGAGGTATCTATCTCCATACCAGATGTGTTATAAAAACGGCAGCTCCCCTTGTATGAACCAACCAGTGCACCCTTCAAAAATCAAAAGACATTCATTTAGCTAAATTTAAACATGGGAAAAATGTAATATAAAATTTCCTCCCCTTCTAGTTGGGGCATAAGAAAATCATAGGTGCTTTGTCTAGTCATGGCCGACCTGACCATCTGGTGTATAACAAGCAGCAGTGACCATCTCATGCAGATCATTCCAATCAACAACTTGACGGTCAGGAATGCTCCATATTCGAACCTTGGCATCTAAGGATCCACTGATGAAGTATCTATCATCGACAGGATTAAACTGGATGCAAGTAACTGCAAGAAGGCAAATTCAAACAATACTCGCACAATTATCAATAAATCAACCAGAGCAACAATAAGAAACTTCATTCTATTATACTTGCCAAGTAATAAACTCAATCCTGTAACAGCAGAAAAGAGAAAAAGAAAATAAAAAAAAAAAACTCCTTATATCCATGCTGAAGGAAAAGTTAAAAAAAAAAGGATTGAATTTCTTTACACATTGTTTAAGAATAGGTATCCCCCTCTACAGGGAGCAATGATTCTGAACTCATCAGCTTCTCTGAGCACCATACAATAAGGTTTATGGTGTTGGAGCGACAAAGTATCATTAGATCAATTACTTACCATAGTCACTGTGTGAAAAAATCTTCAAGCAAGACTTGCTAGACAAATGCCACAGCCGCACAGTTTTGTCCATTGAAGATGAGAGCAAATGCTGAAAATAAAATTCTGATAGTAAGATATATTGCCTATGTATTTGACTATATAGAAGCTTGATCCATAATCAACCACAAGACTTTCATGACACGCATGGATTCACAAATCAACCTACACAATATATCATACAGAGAACAGAGACAAACATCAAGAATAATCAGAGTACATGCACCTTATGAAAATTTAACAGATATTAACATCATCACTAATTTGATAAGAAGTTACTAATTTGATGTTAACATCATTACCTTATGAAAATTTAACTGATACAGTAGTTATAACAAATGACCAGACAACATGGCATTTAGAAATTTGAAGTGAAATAAATTCCATCATAGAATAATTTGCTAAAGATGTATAACCATTTAAAAACACCTTAGAAGGGATAAACCATACACAACAAACAGATGGAGAACCACAAATTCACATACCATTCACAGCCAAGGACTATATGATAGTCAAAGACCTGCATAACAGATAACAAAAAAGAGGGACAAAAAAAAAAAAGGAAGAATCTACCTTCAAACATCAAAAGTCACAAGCCTTAATCCAAGTGGATGGTGTTGGCTTCATGAATTGTATATCCCCAATCAGCTCTATCCACGGCCACGTCAAGGCCATTATCTCCTATGTCAAGTTCAAATGATTCTCACTAAGTTTGCTATAAATTTCCTCCATTTCATCCATTCACCTCATAAGTGCTTTTATCAGTCTCTTGTTCACATGTCCAAATTATCTTAATCTTATCTTCAAGAGGCACCATTCCAATCTTATTATGCAAATTTTCTTTTATTTTATATTATTGCGGCACATCCAACGAAACATTCTCATCTCAACTAGATGCATATTTTGCATGTGTTGGTACCATCTAACATTCTAAGCCAGGCAACAAAGAGTCCACCTTCAAACAAGGGAAAAAAGGAAGAAAAAAAATCAAATTCTCTAAGCCTTCATAAGCTCTCCCATTCCATTCACACCACAAAATAGAAAAAAGGAGCAAAGGCTCCAATGCCCTCAATGAAAGCACTAGTCAAACTGTCCCTGAGGTTGCCCCAGTGGTCAGCATGGAGTGGTGGGTGACCTGAGTTCTCAGGTTCAAATCCACTCCGTACACAGCCACTGTGGATTAGACTTAGATTTATCTCCCCTACCAAAAATCGTAGGACCGAGTGGTGGGGGCCCCCACAAGGGAGGGCATCCCAAGGCACTAGTAAAACTTATTAAGACCAATATTCAAAAGCCACCAAATGGAAAACTAGATAGTAACTTAAAGCATTTTCAAAACTTAAACAAAAACAACAAAAAGATAAAACAAGGTTTTTTGGAATATTGGTCCTTGAATTAATAGTTAATAATGCCGACCTCATCTACCCATTTGTTTGCCCAATACAACTCTAATGCATGCCATTTTAATAAAGCTACGATAAAGACAGATGGGGACCCCAGGGGTGAGGGGGATCTAGATAGTCAGAAAACCAAAACAATGTTTGACAAGTCAAATACACCTGATGGATAGGTGAATAAACCACGTCCACCAACCCCCATTCCTCTACTCAGCTGCCAGGAACTCCACTCTATCTACAGTAACTCATGCCCCTCCTTCCAAAGGGGTACATGAGTAAATTCCACGCAGCTTCCTATACGGACTACTTGGAGTTCCTTTTCAAAGCATGACTTGCCTACTATCACGGTGTGACAATGATGATTACCTTGAATCAGTGAGATTCAGTGGTAGAACGGAGCAAGGGAAGAATATAGAGGGAGAGAAGAAAGTGAGAGAGTAATAGAGAATGTAGAGGGAGGATAATTGAGAAAATTGTTCTACTAATTGTTCATTGCCTCTCCCACAAAGTTGGAAGAGTTGATATACTCGCTTGGGTGGGTGCGGATGCAGCAGATTGCTCCCCCTCCCAGCGGTTACAACCAATTCCTTTGTCCTTTTCCTAAGGCCTCACACGTGGCCTTTTGATTCTAACAAACCGATAGCTGGAAATTGAAATACACTACTAATAACAATGTAACAAGAATCCTAACAGCAAGCAGTAAGGCAAAAGCAAAAATTAAAATAGCATAGTCGTGACATCTACTTTGTTGACAAAAATGTCATGTGTGTCATAGTTCTCATCAAGAATAGAACTCAGCATGAGCAGAGAAATCTCCATCAACAATGATAACATAAAAAGGAGAAAAAAGAAATGGAAAATTAACACACACAATGGTGTGACTTTTTTTGCTTTTCAACTGAGACTAAAACTGACTTTGTTTTCTGAAGGATGCTATCTGGCTTTCAAGCTTACACAGCCAGTTCCTTCTATCTCCAAGTTCAGGTATCAACAAGGATATGCATGCTGACATATCAAATCAACTGGTAATACGTTGCGGAAAACTACATGTTAGGATCCTAGCTATATAATCAGTCACATTAAGAAACCAAAATTTATCCACTGAATTGCCCTTTAGTCCAGAATACACTAAATGGAGAATCTCATGGTCTTGCCCCAGGAAGGTGATAATATGTTCTGCCAAAAATTTGTTCAACTCTACCACTACCCATAAGTTGAGGCCCTGATCACTAAAGTCAAGAGATGACTCTCTGAAGAAAGAAACAAATGCAAGCACAATGGTTTCAGTACAAATAACCACAATTGGATCCACGAACAAGAATCCAAATATTTTATTCTCTGGTGAATACATTCTTCCTTCACTAATAATATAAAAAAAATCAGATTTTATGGGTCTTAAAAAACAAATTCCCTTGGCATCTTCAGCAAAATAATCAAATTTATTCAAGTCAAACCACGAATCCCCATCCCCTCCCCACCAATCTGCAAAAACCCCTTAATATTGCTACTGAAATAAACATCAAAACAGTGTAGGTATTAGAGCAGGCAGGCTAGGCCAAAAATTAAGAATAGATACACAACTAGGGTTAATTTCAATACTAAATGACATTGCAACAAAGTCATCTTTAAATAACTCAAACAATGAAAATAATACCTCACAGTAAGGAGCAGGATAAGGTACCAAAAAGACCAACAAACACGTGTTCTATAACATGTCATTGTAAGGTACATGTGGAAAGCAAGGAAAAGAAATCATACCCAATACAGTGGTACATGTGTAACTAACCTGAGTCTTGGACCATGAGAGGTCAAGCACGTCATCAAGATGTCCTTGGAGTGAACAAACTGGTTTTTCTGAAAGTGCAAACACGGTCTCAGGCACCAAACCTTGCTCCAGGCTCACAGATTTCCGGCTTATGGATGATCTTCCTCTTCTCTTCTTCTCTGAATGACTTTCCAAATTGGGTGAGATAGAAGTTGGTTCTGGTGACCCATTAGCAACAAATAAAAAGTTCAAATTCCCATCTTCCAGCCTATCCATTAGCATATCACCCTTTCTTTCCGATTCCACAACTTGCCACACGTGAATGACACAGTCTTCACCCGCACTAGCAAGATACTTACCATCAAAACTAAACTTAACGGTCCAAATTGAACCATTGTGAGCCTGTATCTCCTGGCTCTTGTAGAGTGCTGTGACTTCTTTGCATGATTTTCCATATTGTCGAACACGAACTCTCTCAGGGCCATGAAATGAAACATCTTGGCTATCATCAGTTGCTGAGCTCGACCTCTGACCACCCTTCTCTGATGAGGTATCCCTTTCATCACTGCTCCGTCTCTCTTTATAACCCGTCATCGTGCTTGCAACATTCCTTATGCTCTTCAGCCAACTACCTTTCTTCTTGTGCTTTGAGCCACTCCCACCACTTCCATTCAAATTTTGATCCACATTATCCTTGTTACCATCCTCCACATTTTGCCTCCTCATCAATTCTTGGACGATGGGAGAATGGCCCACGCACATCTCAAACTCCTCCATGGTCAACTGCTTCCCTGTTCCCACTTCCTTGAGCTTGTTCCAAGTACCATCTTCTCTAACTTCATTCACCACAAACTCTTTCCCATTGTCCAGATTCTTAATTGTACACGCGGGGACATCAACAATCCCACCACAACCCAAAGTACAATCTACTTCCCCAGCATTGGCACTCCCCAAAACGGGTGAGGAATTACAATTACCATTCGGGCTGGAACTGGAAGCATCGTCCTTAATTTCTTCCACCCGCCTACCGTTCTTACCGGTGGGCGGCTTATTCGGCGAAGTGGCATTATAAACCAACGATCCATTGCCACTCCGAGAGTTAACAACACTACTAATATGATTATTTACAAATGGGCCGCCGGTTTCACTAATCGGTGGCGGAATTGAATTAGTATAAGGAATTTCTGGGGGATAAACTGTGGAATTAGAATTACAGGGATCAAGGGGACGATTGGCGCCATCGGATTTCGATCGGGCCATACCGGGGCTAGAATCAGTGGAAGAAGAAACCTGAGGCGGTCGTTGAGTGCCGTTCAAATGATCCGCCGACGCCGATTTAGCGAACTCCCCTCGGGCACGGTCGGCTGAGGAGGGCGGCGATGATGTGTGGCGCGAGAGAAGGGGGTCGCGAGTGAGGCCCATCCGCTGGAGCAGGCGAGCGCGGCGTTCCTCGACGGAGGAGGGCTCGGAGATCCAGACATCGTAGGAGGGAGAAGCGGAATTGAAGCAATTGGGGTGATCTCTGGCTAGGTCATTGTCAATGTCGTCATCGGCTTCGGCAGAAGACGAAGAGCAAGATGAGGCGGAGGAAAGAAGGCGATCGAGAGACTCGTAGAAGCGCTCCTCGTCGTCGTCCTCGTCGCCGGCGTTGCTCATCGTTCGGGCATTAAACCCATCCGAGTGCGAAGAAACAAGCAAGCAGGCAGACAAGAGGGTGTGGAAGATGGAAGGGCGAAGGCAGCCGCGAGAGAGAAAGAGAGAGAGAGAGAGAGAGAGAGAGTTGGAGTTGTAGTTTGGAGTGCAATACAAATACAAATACAATACAAACAAAGTAGAAGGAAGGAATGATGGTTTGGACAAAGACTTAAAGGGTAGATAGTAATGGGTTTGGAGAAGTCAGATCCGATCCCATGATGGCTGTTGTTGTTGTTGTTGCTGTTGAGGAGGAGGAAGAGGAGGAGCGAAGCCCTATGCGGAACGGAAGCGGAAGCGGTCGCGGTCGTGGCGGTGAGGAATTTGTATTGTATTGTATGGACACCAAACCAAACTAAACTGATGAGTGGAGCGGATGTGGGGCTGCGACTCCACAAGTAATTTCTCACTCAATAATAATAATAATAATAAATAAACACTCTATTGCTTTATTTATTATTAATGAATTTAATTAATAATAATGGCTTTGCCATCGTGTCGTGCTTATGTATATGTGACATGGAGTAGTGAATGAATTTGATCATAAATGTTCCTTTTCTTCTTCTTTTTCCACTTCTTTCATCTGTTAGTTTTTTTAAATACAAAACCCAGTGTTATACTATCAAGAAGCAAGCAGTTATTCTTGGTAATGGTAAGTCATTCTATTCTTACAGTGCAAGTGCAAATTAAAAGATATATAGAGGCATGTGCGAGGCGGGGAGCGAGGGAGGGAGAGAGAGAGAGAGAGGCCAGCCAGCCCATTACATTAGCTACTTAGAATCGCTTCCATATTGGGAAAAGGATAAACATCCAACCCAAGAAGAAGAAAACAAAAATCTCCATCTCTCATTATTTAATTTATTTATTAACATTTATTTGCTACTTTATTAATTAAGATCATTCAAACTAAATTTTGAGATTCCACTGACACTCATCATCACTAGTGGCCCGGATTTTCTTCCACAGACCAATTCATTCATTGTATGAATAAATGTATGCATGCAATGGTAGCTAGCTAGACTAGAGAATTCATTGATGATAGCCGGCAGAGGCCGCCGGCCTTAATATTACAGGGGAATAAGTAATTAATTAGCAGTTATCGTTGATTGAAACTGTAATGTTGGTGAGGTGGTGTGTGTGCGTGTGTGTGCAGGTAGCTTGTAGCTAGCGTTTAGGTGGTGGTGATATACGAGAACGATGGATGGATCGAGGCCCAAAGAAATAAAGAAAGGAGGAGAGAATTAAATGGAGCAGCACGGTAGGCAGCAGCTAGCACGCGATCGGCTGCTCCAAGCCAAGCGTATGCATGAAAGTGCTTAGGCTTAACTAGCTAGCTTAATTTGGCTTTGGGGCTGTCGAGCCTCCCAGCCCAGCCCAGCCCGTTGAAGGCTACCCACCAGACCAGATACCACAGCATGCATGTGCATTCCCGCCTATTTATTATTATATAAATGTTACTTAAATATTTAAGAGTGATACTTTTTTATATATTGATTAAAAACATTAAATATTATTTTAAGTGTTTAAATAATATTTTTGATATTATTATTGTTATGTAGTACACATTAGTAGCAATTGAAAAATTCGATCGTTTGGTTTAAATAGCAAACCAACTAGCAGTTGCAGTGATATTGAAAAAAATAATAAAATAAAATTTGAGAAAAGACAAAACAAATTCGAAATAGGAAAATATTTGTGTCATGCAAGGTGTTTATAAGGAAACTATCTTTAAGATAGTAATTACTTTCACTAGGTGCAAAGGTTCATAAAAAGTCTAACTCCAAAATACAATGTCTAATTAAGAAATTAAAATTGCATTTTTTTATTTCTTTTGCCACCAAAAACTCAAACCCACTAATAGGAAGCAATAATAGAGTAAAGAAAAGAGATATCAGTAATCAAAAGAAAAAAAAAACATTTGTTTTCACACTTTACACCCAGTTTATCCAAATTTATTTATGGACAATGAAAGGGTGTTTTTCTAAATAAGCACAAAACTAAATAACACAACTTTTGAAAGATTATGTCCCTTTGATAAATGACTACTTATCATTTGAAAATATCACAACTCTTCAATATATAAAAGATATGGCTTTAAAATTTGAAAGTATATATCTTTTTAAATTTAAACTAAATGATATATTTTTTCATCACTTCATTTAAATAAAGTAAATCTTAGATTATAATATATATATCATAAAACTAGGAATGTTATTATTATTAGATAATATTAATATATATTTATATATAACACTAGCAAACACCATGGTCAGTGCCCAAATTCGACTAGCTTTTCCCCTCTCTTGAGACTTTTGCACCCATAAATATAGATGTGAATGTATGTTTATATATGCACACAGCACAGCAGAGACAGAGACGGAGACAGAGAGAGTAGGCAGTTAGCTAGCAGAGGAAGCTTAAGCGGCCGATTGCATGCGCTGGTTTTAGGGTGGGTGCGTGCGTTCGTGCGTAGACAGACAGGGACTGAGTGGAGATATATATATATATGTATATTACACATTGGCAAATGAAAAATGTGTGTTTAAAAGGAGAGGAGCACATTGATGATGTTTAGAAATTTGGGTCGCTTAGCTAGACACTCGGTTGGGTTAGCTTCACTTCACAATCTTATAAGAGATATGGCCTAGCTAGCTAGCTAAGGATTGACTGAATATTTATATATACATATATGGGTTGCATGTCTAGCAGTAGGGGTAGCAGTAGCAGTGTAGCACCACGGCTTGGCTTGGCTTGGCTTTTTTTGTGGATGGATGGAGCGTGGACAACTGGCCACCACGTCCAGTCCACGCTGCTGCTATTATTATATATCAAACAAACTCAATTCCTCTTTTTCACAGATGATCGGTCAACAACAGAGATCGGAAGCTAGCCTAGCTAGATAGGCGCAGGCGGTGGAAGCGCGTAATTATAACAAAAACACGCACCGCATGAAAGCCGAGAGACGGCGCAGTGCCGGTGGGTCGTGGAAGCAAGCTATATATACACATATACATACCCATTGCCATGCATGATCTACGTCTCATCATTCAGATATTATTAAGTGTTATAAAACGTATTGCGATGAAAACAAAAAATAAAAGAAAACAAGGATAAAAGATACGATGGAGACACGTACGGGCGGAGGCATGAATGTCGGTTTATGCTAGCAGTGGCGGTGCCAGTTGACTTTGGGGACACTTGTTGAATCTACTACTTACCGCAAGTCTGTAACGAAAAATTAGAAAAAAAAAATCCCACAGAACAAGCAAAACAACGCTCTCTCATTTCATTATTAATTAATATGCCTTGAGTTGATGAGTTGAATATATAGTTAGCAAAGCAGTCAAACCCCAATATATATGGCAGGCATAAAGAAGAGATCTATCAGAAACGTCCATCCATATTAAATTAAAAGTCCAAAAGAGAAGAATGGTTTGGTTCCCTTACCGATATATAAAGAAGCAATTCAGTAGCAGTGTCGTTCCACCAGCAAGCAAAGCAAGTTAAGGGGATAAAAGAACAGACAGAGAGATTAGAGTTATACCATGAAGCACTACTACTACTTAAGAGGGATAATAAAGGGATACAGCATGGGTTGGATTTTGGATTTGCTCTGCTTGCTGCTAATTAAGTTGACGATCGAATTAGGTGGTGGGAGAGGGTGGAAGACCAAGTCAGAGAGGAGACGTCACATCAAATCAATCGCAGCCCACATTTTCAAAATCGTATCTGGGCTGGGGGCTGCCACCCTCCACAGTCACGGTAACCAATCGGCTGATGAGACAACACCACACAATTAGACGAGACGCGGAGCCAATGAGTCTTATATTTTGAAATATAAAACCTATAAATTATTCCTATGAATATACATTTGATACAATTCTCGACATACTACGTACGACTAACTTTTTGACACTAAGAAAGTTATAATCCATGACAAACAACTCCCTAGCTATTCCTTGAAAAGTGATGTTTTACATGTGCATTTACATCCCCTATATAATACATACATGGTTAATTAACTTAATTATTTGTGCAAACTAATTCTAAAGCCTTTGGGGTCTATGCAATGATAATTAAGATTAATGTATTGGATCATACCACTCAGCCTCCACATGAATTAGTACCATTCTAAGAGATTTCCTTAGTTTATATATGTGGATTCCATTAATTATTAGCTCTCTGATGAATGCAGCCATTTTGTTTTCCAAATATTGAAAAATTATAGGGTATGATTATTCAACAATTAACATTTAGTGGCTGGGTTCATTTTGAATTTTCCACCAAGGATGGCTGGCAGGTCAAACATATATATAGAGTGATATGCACAATGCATCCACTAGGGCACCTTTTAAAATATTATAGGGGTACATAAGACTAATGGAAGGTTTATTGATATTGGAATCATGATTTAGAAGAGAGAAGAGAAGAAGCATCCTGGACATGGCCAATTGCCCATGCATTATCAAGGCATGCTTTGCTTTATACAGTTGGGTACACATATATATATATATAATTGATTAATTAATTAATAAATAGGTGTTATATAATTAATATATATATATATATAGAGAGAGAGAGAGAGAGAATAAATATCAAAGCACTGGCAAATTAAGTTGTTGATGCTTTAAATAATGGCAGTCCGTCGACAGACCACATGGCTTGATACCCAACAGCCTGTTTGAGCCTGAAAGAGATCCACTATGTGTATGGGAACAAACGCAGAGAGGAAAAAGAAGAGATTTCAAGTTGGAGCTGCGCTGCAATTAATTCATTTATGCCTTTTTATTTTTAAGTAATGAAGATCCCCATATGCATGCATGATCCAATTGTGAATTGTCTCCTCTAAATGCCCACTAATAATTATCTGCTAAATTAAACAGGATGCAAAATTCAGCAAGCTAGTGACCTTCCTTAAATTTTAAATTTCGTTAACACCCCCCCACCCCAAGATGCTTGTATTATGAGCTTATGAGCGCTCATTATACATTACATATATGTACTTAACATGCATTAGCATTACATATATATACTTAACGTGCATTACTATTATCTTGGGTATACAGGCTGGCTGGCTTCCTTTTTTTTTTCTTTTTTTCTTTTTTTTTTTTTTTGGCATTCAATGAAAACTTTCAGTCATGACCTTTCTAATGTGTACCCATAAATAACGCGTATTAAGCACACAAATATGTATGCGAACTTGTCCACTAAGAGGTTTTAAACTTTAGCTTGGCATGGCTTCACTTGTTCGTTGACATGAAAATGTAGGATGTAGATTTTGTGATGAAGCAAACACGCGGGGGACAAAGTCCAAAACAGGATCTAATATCGGGATAATGAGAATGAAAACTTTGAGAGCTGCAGGTTACAAAAATTCATGGGTTATAGGCACGCAGAGCAAAGGAAAAGGAGAGAGGAAAGGTTTGCATTTGCAGCAGGAGGGACGGAGGGCGTAGTGGTGCAGGAAGGCTCGGGCTCTGCTAGAGCCCGCATATATATGGGCATGCAGTGCAGCAACAAACAGCTAGCCTAATTGATCATCGGAACATGTCAAATGCCTACATTTCTAGCTGCCCAGTGCCCAGTACCCACCGTCCTCCTTTAGTTTACACCATACACATGATGCATGTGCACTCTTTTATACATGGATGTAAAGAAAAAGAAAGGAAAGGGCAACAGATCCATAGGCTTGAGGCTGGCCCAGAGTATACCTTCGGTGAGTTGGGCCTACTAGTCCAGAGGTTGGAATATTTGTCAAACTTTGAGTAAGAGTTCAGCCATCTTTCTGCCAGGAACAGAAAGCCCAAGGTGGGTAACGTTGCTTGTTGCAACTGCTGGACCTCAAAGCTAATAAATCAGATAACTAGCTAGCTAAATTGGATTGGATTGCACCAGAGTAGGGTCCCAAATTAATCCCAAAGTGGGCTGCTGCTAGGAAGGCCAGCTTCGGTGGCATCAAGCGACGCTTTCAGCAAAGCATAAATATTCCCCTGTTCTGGAACTTGGATCGGCTACCAAATTTCACCCCGCTAATATTTGTACTCCTATTTGATTCTGATACTGGTTCAGATTCAGAAATGCTAAGCTAGCTACACCTACATGTGATTGTTGGGATTCAACTGGCCGGATAGGCCAAGTGACAGGGAGAAGCCAGGCCAATGGCCTTTATGCTAGGTGTTTCATCCCACCGCAGTAGAGACTGATGCAACCGAGACTCCGCCACACACACAAGCACTATGTGGCAATGACAAGAACTTCTACGGATAATCCAGCTAACCGAGACATGGTGAGGTCATGATTGAAACTCAAAAAAGGCACGACTGGATGTGTTACCTGAATACAAGCTGCAAGGTACGTGGAGGTGATTGGATATATGACATAACGCAATTTAATAAGATCTTTCAAGATAAAACCACCTGAAAAGACGTGATTGGTGGGTACTGCATGGGGGTGATGGAGCGCAAATCTCAGAAGATTCAGGGTTATCTTGATAGTTATTTTATTGCTTGGTGAGAGAGATCGAGAAGTTAAATTTGTAAACTGTAACCTTATAAATAAGTACAGAGAGGGATACATACATAGACATACTACTTGGAGTTATAATTCATTCCATGCATTCTCAGTTTTCTCAATATAAGAATTCTGAGTCTCTCTCCACTGTTCTTTTGTTGATTCTTATAGTCTGGAATACTAAGCTAACTTAACTATCACCAAGTGGATGATTACGAGCCAAGACCGCAGAACAAAGGCGCTTGTTCTGCAGTCGTGACACAGGGCCCTTGGTCTTGTTCTGTTGATCGTGACGATGGTTCCCGCAGGCAGTCCGGCGGGGGAATAAGAATCTACGCGGAAGTGATCGTAGCTACGGAATGAATTATGAAAGCGGGCGGCCTTGCGGAAGAATTCCAAGCCATGGAGGTCTTATCATTCACCTTTTACTTGACCTTTGCGGCCAAGGAATATTATACTATTAGCGCCCATTTGGCACCCATCTTTGCTCGCTGCACATGAGCATTGGGGGAGATATGAATATGAAACTCAAGGTCAAGGGGGCTGCATTGCATGTATTTAAGAGCATGAGAATTAATATGGAATTGATGGAAGAAGAGAGAGAAGAGAGGGTGGATGAATCAAGACACAACCTGAAAGAAACAGAAAACTTGTACATTGTGGAAGTATATTAAATTGCAGTGATTAAGAGAGGAGGCCTCTTTCTCTCTGGCTGTCTTACGTTGATACTCATTCCCATGTCCGTTAAATGGTGATCACAATTTCATATAAACGAACAGATAGCAATTATTAAGCTCCCATCGATGATGTACAGCTCACATACAACGTAATTTTCAATAGCAAGAACGGAATGAAATACACATAAAACACAACTGCTACACAAGCGGGTACATACAAGTTGTCTTAAACTAAACTAAATTGAGCTCTTTAGAAGTGAAGAAACCCAAACCAACATAAACGGGACATGCAACAAGATGGTGATGATACTGATATTCCAGAGACTCAAAAAACTACGACAGAACTACTCATGAACTTATTAATTTCTATTTGTAGGTTCCCATACCAACAGCAGCTTCTCCCCCACCCCCACCATATGGTTGGAAGCTTTCCCGGGCCTTGGAATAGCAAACATAGTAGAGCTCCGAGACTATGCAATTCAAGAAAATGAAGGCTGCCCCGGCTGCAAAAACTCCCTTCCTCAACTTGTCGCAAGAGAGAGGGTCTCCCCCAAAAGCTTCGCGGTACCTGGTAAGATGAGCATTCCTAACTGAACCAGCAAGCAAGCATGCCTCCGCAATTAGGAAGAACAACCTGCGATTGGTACATTGTACGTTTAAGAATTGTTTTCAGGTAGATACATATTGAACCCACATTTCAAACACAATTTGCCAAAATGTAGGTTTCTTTCAAAGCAATTCCAGCCTTCACATAAGAGATTCAACTCTTACATATAGAAACCTATTGAAGTGCTTCGTAGTTCATATCCTGGGTATGCATTTCAATGTGGGAACGTACCAGCAGATTATGAAGAGAAGAATTGCCCACGCCCTTGCACCTACAGGTCTCAGAGCCTTCCCACAGCAGAAGCATTTGCTTGTCACCATTACAAGGACTTGACTTACCATGAGGAACAGGAACGCACCAACACCATACCCGGTGGCAATATCCGAGTCATAGACACAATAATTATAGTCCTTTTCATTGTCTGTTTTGATCGTGGCCTGCAAATGAAAATATGGTAATAGAGTTACATCACTAGGAACACTCAGAACTTACATATATCGGGCACAAACAAACAATAAGTTCCAGTCGCACAACCATCAACAAACTTCAACAAATAATTTCTAAGTTAAAGCAACATTCTTTAATTCAACTGAATCACAATTTTAGATTGAATCTAAATCCGTGTAATCAAGCAAGAACTTTATACTTTAGCTGATCAACTCTAGACCTTGAAGTATTTGTTCAACCAGAACAGGAAACACCTAAAGACTAGTGAATAATTTTACCTGGTTAAGTAGAGATTTTTCATCCACTGATCACTGATGAAAGCAAAAGAGGATGCAGACTTAAAACTTTCTTTTCTTTTGTTCTGTATTTTCATAGCGAGCATTTCGAGAACAAAGATAAACATATATACAGTCTCTCTAATTCCATCGAGGATTAAAAAAAGTGAACAATTCACATGGGATCTACCTGAACAATTGACTGCGATGGTGAAATTACTGGATATCAGGCCTGAAATACAATGCAGAAGATAAAGGCGATTTTCGAATACCGCTTTTTATACTCCAATTTGTACAAATCAAATACCCAATTTGTTTATTGCATCCAGCTAAGTTCAATCAGCGCAAGTTTCTTTGTGTGTAATTCTTATGCTTTATCGAGTAGTTCAGTAGTTGTAAGACAGATTGAGCACGGATTCACTTAAACTTTGGTCAGTTCGTGTTAAGAAAATTGGTATTCGATCGACAAAACAAATAATTAAGCGGAAGAGGAAGGGGGGGGGGGGGGGGGGGGCAAGGCGATCTCACAGTGCTTCTTCGCTGCTCAGCGGCAACAGCCAAGCCGAAAGCGATGACATCGAATACGAACACCGCTATCAGCAAGATCTTGGACGCCATCGGGAATGAAGTCTCAATCTTCAGACTCGATCAGCGCCAGCGGCACCAGATCCAGATCCCTCTTCTCTCTGTTTCTATCTCTCTCTAGTTATATACAGATGATGATTACAGAGGAGTGACGAAGACGCAGATGAAGTCAGAAAGGCAAATACGCAGAGAAAACGACAGATTAACAATGAGATAGCTCATCACTTCACCGACAATATGCAGTTGCGATACTGTGGGCTGCAGCCTACCGGAATAAACATGGAGCCGCAGAAAACGGTAGATTTCTCGACCGGGTCGGATAGGATAGCCCGTGACTTCCCCCCGGCGCCTCTCCCTTTTTAATTTTTGGATAAAGCTACATGTAAATCAACCTTAATTGGGTCCATAAATTTTGACCCACAATCAAAATAATTTAACCAATCCCACTCAACAAAAGTCTAATTAGTTCGGCTTAGTTTTTTTATTTCAATTATATATAATAATTTATTAATTTAAATTTTTATTATTTAAATATTAAAAAATAATAATAATAATCAACTCTTAACAAAGAGTTTATTATTTACATTTAACAATAAAGTATAAAATGATACTTTTCATGCTTAAAGTCTAAAAGCAACTAATATAAATAATATATGATATTACTATAATACAACAATTAAAATTTATATCACATGAGAAATTTCGAGGGTTGATAGAACCCGATAGAGAAATTAGACTTGTATAGAAGTAAATTGTCCAAAATAACTGAAGTTGAGTTTTGAGAAGATCTATAAAATATAAAATATGCCAAAAGACATGAGGGGATTTATTCCGTGTAAGACCTTCAATGTTTAAGGTAAAAGAAACCTCGATAAAGTTTGAATACAAATGAAAACATGCAAAAGTGTGCGACAAGGCTCGATGGAGAATTGTCTAGGATAAAAATACTTATCTAAGAGAGCTTGTGTTGTCATTGTTCTCAATATCCAGGGATCGAATAGAAAAAGGTTAAAAAAATATTTTCAAAATATGAAATATCAATAGTTATTTATAATCATTGATTAGTAACTAGGACACATAACATCCACATGCACATGCAGAGATGTGATATCTTTCAAGATGAGAGATGCAATGTTGTTGAAGAGAACATCTTTTATGGGTGTGATGCCTTTTCAGAGATAATTATTTAAAAAATATATATATTACAACAATATATAATATCAATAAATACAATTTGTAACGAGATTTGTGGCTCTGATACTTTGTGTGGCTTTGCTTCTGTTATGCATATATATATATAATACATATGTATTAACATGTATACTATATATCTATAATACATATTTTATTTATTTATGTATATTAATTGGGCCTAGATTTGAAGCGATCGCAACGCCCACAAGGGCCTTGGGCCTTTCCTTTTTGGGGCCTTTAGCTGGCCGGCTCGACCTGGCTGGTGGGGCTGGGTCACCTCCTTGAATAAATGATTAAATTTAAATTTATTGATCACGAGGAGGAATATGAAAAAAAACGTTTAGATCCGGGGCCCCTGCGGGATGGCTGAGCTTAATGAACCAACCAATTGATACTACTCTACTACTACTAGTGGTAAGAAGTATGGAACAAAAGGGTAACATAAATTAAGTTTCTCATCTTCACCTGGGAATTAGTACCACTAGCTGTACGTATATCCCTAACAAAAGGGTAACATTATATAAGTTTGTTATTTAATTTGATTGCTTTTATTTGTAAAAACGGAGAGCAGATGCAGATGGGCACTAATTAAATTGAAATATAAATTGGTTCTTAACATACATTTTCAATTGATTTGCATTTAGTATTATAGTACATTTGAACAAAAATTATCTCTCACGTCTCATCCAGCCAGCCTGCCTGCCTACCTACCTTGTTCAAGGTTGAGAGACTTGAGATCTAGATTAAAGCAAGAGATTAATTTTAACAGGCAATTAAAGAAACAGAATACAAAATAAGATCACACCAACATGAATTACAATAGCAGAGAGAGAGAGAGAGTTGTTGTAGTTGTTGTTGTTGTTGGGAAAGGCAGGCCTCCCTCCCTGGGTAAAACAAGCTGCTAAGGTAGCATGGTGATCAGCTGAGAATAAAAGTGAAAATAAAATAGGAGGAAGCGGTAGGAGGAAGATGAGTGGAGAACAGGGAAGGCGAAGGAGTAACCCCTCTGCAGATCCGCTGCAGTGCGTACCTCATTGCTTCCACCATCTCTCCGGCGAATAGCATCATCAACGGCCGTAAACACACCGCCCACAGTCCCACCGCCGCTATCACGATCTCTGCTCCCAACCCCATCCTCTTATCCCTCTCCTCCTCCGAATACTACTACTCCATAGATAGATAGATAGATAGATGTTGCAGTGGTTTAAAGTGTTATCCGGGGAAGGTCTGAAAGCAAATTGGAGTGATCGATTATCGACGCACAAGTCCACTGTCCTGATAAAATGACAAAACACTACTACGTGTTTCATTAATTTTAATTTTTATGAAACGAGCAACCAAGCCCAGCCCAGCCCAGCCCAGCCAACTACCATTCTCACTCAACCAACGGTCTTGACCATCATCTGCCAGTTGCATCCATAACATATAATATATATATATATATATAATGGCTGGCAAATGGTGCCGATAGAAGGCTTACCCAGCCCTGCCCGCCTGCTTATACGGTTGCACTGGAACAAAGTTTTCAGGGTTGAAACTTGAAACCATTTCAATAAACCTTCTCTACCTCTGAACTGAGCAATAGCATTAAATAATCTTCCAAAGAAATTGATTTTTAATTCTTGTTGATTTATTATTCGGGTTTAGGATGTAACCGTATATCAAGATTTGGGATGTAAATTGTAATTGATTTTCCCGCATTATGGGTGCATAAATTACATTGAATTCAGTCGCTTCCGCCAACTCAGTCCAGTTGTTTTATACATGGTTTGGTTTGGCAGTTTGGCTTCATATCTTGTGGGAAAAAGAACCAAAACAAAGAGAGTAGCAACAAACAACAGAGATATTGCGCAGGAGATGGCTAATTATACAAATATCAGGCCGAATTGAAACGATGGCATCTTCAGTTTGTAGCTAAATACAACTCCTGTATTATTAATTTAGTGTCCTGGGATTAGGAATAAGAACAACAGAACCTAGAGCTTAATATTGGGCAATGGTTTGCTGGGAGTTGGCGAAACAAATTAGGTGCCTTCCTTACGTTGGTGCAACTAGTACTAGTAATAGAATAGGCAAACATTAACTGTAACCTAAAAATCTGGCGAAACACAGACAGCCATTCTCCATTCCAAGGCCTGGAGCAGCAGGGGAAGGGGCACTTGTCCAGAGCTCATCCGTAAACAATCAACGATTAATAGTTCCAAGTCTGACTATATAAACCTTACACAAACCACCCCCCCCCCCCCCCCCCCCCAAAAAAAAAAAAAAGATTGGGGGCTTTCTTATATTTGGCCCACCAAACTTGGAGGTAGGTAGAAAGATCTCGATCCTAATGCTTTGAGAAATTTTGATTGATTCCAGATTGAGCCAATGGGCTTCCACCACGTCCACAAAACTCTGAATTGAAAAGTAAGGTGGTGGAAACTGGCTTGCCTTGTTTGTGTATGTGTATGTGTCCAACTTTAACCTTACACACGCGTTGGCCCTTTTGAATTTTGATATATATATATATATATATATAATACTGTTAGAAAAACATAATAAAATTTTTACTCAGACTGTATACCTTTTATTTTTTGATTTAAGATTATTAATCAATCATAATAAAATAATTATATTATTAGTCAAACAATAATTATATTTATAATACTATAATTATTGCTTATAAATATAATTATTATAATACTGTGTTTAAACTAATCCTACAAAAATATTGAAATAATACAATATTACACAAAGAAAAATAAAAGTATAACAATATATAAATGAATGATAAAATCAAGATTTGTGTAATACATAGTTCTCTTGAAATAGATTTATCGTTTCACTGAAAATACTATAGGCTAATTGATATCTATTTTTTATGCCACAATAGTTTACAGATTAAGAAGTTTTCACAAATTTCAAAACCTAATAGTGAACTGAAACACTAGTTGAATACTATTAAAACAAAACTGAAAGAGTATGAGAATTTTATAAAATAATTATGTTAAGAATTTGTCCTTGTTTTCCAAAAAAAAGAATCCTCTATAGAAGAAAGAATAAGAACGGAACAAGGAATTAAGAAGAACGAGAAACGAGAGAAAAATGTGGAAGGCTTTGGTGCTTTTCTTAATTATATATACATATAATATCTTTATAATATATAATAAAGTAGATTTATTTTATATATATATTAATAATTAAAATAATAATTTATACAATACTCTTCATTATTCATTTCAATCAATCGTTACGTATGGTGCAAATATAGTGCATCTTTATAATTTAGGCATAGTGCATGCATAAAACACCCCTTGTTTTTTTTTTTTTTTTTACTTTTATAATAATATAAATTATACATTATATTACACATACTCCAAAAATAAATTTTAAATAAATTTTTCATTCACGCATTTATTAATTTGAACACGAGAATTCACAAATATTTCAAATTTTCCAACATATATATATATGTATGTATATCAGAAGCGCCTTGCTCTGCATTGCTGTTCTTTATCTTTTTGGTTTTGTTTTGATTTTGTTGTCTAGTTGCTTCCGGGTTCCACTTTGCCCATGTCTCTCTGCAATTGCCATGACTCCTCTGCATCTTTTGACAATTAGTAAGCCTATTTATAAATTAACTTCTGGTATTTATAGAAACTCCTTCCGCCTAATTGGGACTGGGCAATGGGCATCCTCCGCCAGCGCTCCACGTGTTATGCCACGCGTCCCCAAATGGATCTCTCAATCTCCTCTATCCTCAAATTACACGCATTATACTACCCAAAGCCACAGCTACAGCCCATTCCTCATTCCTTGATAAAGTCATAATAATTAAAAGAAGTCAAAAACTCTGTAAAGATGCCACTTCCAAAAGACACATCGAATTTGCAAGGAGTCCTACAATACAAAGACATATAGCGAGAAGCTACTCTCATAACAACTAGAGCATATATGCAATCAGTCATGAACGATAAAGTTGAAGACCCAGTCACGTTTCTCAATTCAATTGAATTATATTTGATTGCTACCTAATTTTAACTCTTTGGAGATTGATGGAAAACAAAAGAAAAATGAGAGTGATGAGTTATATGTCGCCGTCAGCATAAAGCAGCAGGAGCAGCTGATTATTAAAGTTCTAGAAGCTTTTAAACTTGCAAGCTAACACGTAGAACCCAGGAAGGTGGTGATTCACCATGGAGTTTTTGTTTGTTTCTCTTTTTGTGCGAGGGTTCATGAACCTGCTGGAACCGAGGGCTTCGCATCGGTGGCTTCATTTTACCGCCCGAGAGAGAGAACCCAAAACCCAGGCTTCCGGATAAGGTCGGCCGCTTCGTAGCCGATAGATAGCGTCGAACCTCTTTCTACGTGGCTCGCTATAAAAGGCTGTGAACCCAATTCGGTCCCACGCCCACCCAGTAGGACAAAATCCACCTCGCTTGCTGTTTCCTTATAAATACCACTCCCCAAGCCCTCTGTTTTCCGATAATATAATATATTATTAAGTGAGAGAGAGAGAGAGCTTTGGCCTTCCCACGCGGGTTTGTCTCTGCAATTGTATCCGTCAGTTTCTCTCGCCAGAAATCGAAAATGGGGATTCCGGAGAGTAACCCGCTTTCCCAGCTGAGCCTGCCGCCGGGCTTCCGATTTTATCCGACCGATGAAGAGCTTATGGTTCAGTATCTCTGCCGCAAAGTTGCAGGGCATCACTTCCCTCTTCAAATCATTGGAGAGATTGATTTGTACAAATTCGACCCGTGGGTTTTACCCAGTAAGTTACTTTGCTTATATATATATGTATATATATAATATATCTCTGTGTGTGTATACATATACACAATTTTGTTCTGATTCTGAAGATGGGTTGGTTTTTTTGGGCGTGGTTACAGGTAAGGCCATGTTTGGAGAGAAGGAATGGTATTTCTTCAGTCCAAGAGATCGCAAGTACCCAAATGGGTCGCGCCCGAACAGAGTTGCCGGGACTGGGTACTGGAAGGCCACCGGAACCGATAAGATCATAACCACGGAAGGGCGAAAGGTCGGAATCAAGAAAGCTCTGGTTTTTTACGTGGGGAAAGCGCCGAAAGGAACAAAGACCAACTGGATCATGCATGAATATCGACTATCCGAATCCTCCGGAAAAAAAGGAAGCGCAAAGGTATATGTGACGAACGATTCAATTTCGATCAATTACTTTACATATTATATTAGTTTGCTGATGGGGTTATGTGTTTGGGGGTCTCATCAGTTGGACGATTGGGTTCTGTGTCGGATCTACAAGAAGAATTCATCATCGAGCGGCCAGAAACCCATTTCTGGGGTTGCAAGCAACGAGAACAGCCACGGTTCGTCGTCCTCGTGCTCGTCCCAATTCGACGAGATGTTAGAGTCTTTGCCGGAGATCGATGACCGGATCTTCACCTTGCCGCGAATGAACTCCCTGAAATCGCTGCAAAATGGCGAGAAGCTCAACATTCAGAGCTTAACTTCCGGGAATTTCGACTGGGCAAGCATCGCTGGGGCAACCTTGCCGCCGGAGATAATTCCGGGGGATCAGGTGAAGCCTCAGATGCAGACGCAGGGTGTGTATAATGACATTGGCATGTTTGCTCCGTCGATAATTCCAGCGCAAAGGTGGAATTAATAGCGGACTCGGAACCCCGCGGATCAAGAAGTATGGGTACCATCGGCAGAACTCGAACGGGTTGTCTCGGGGTTTCGGTAACTGGATTGACCCGTTCGGTATCCGGTACCCGACTCGGCCGGGAGGAGGATATGTTTTTCGACGTCAGTAAATAGAAAATTTGAAAAACATAGAATTGAAAGGATGGAAAAGTAGTTGGAGAAGCTATACATGTAAATAGATAGATATGGATATGATGATAGGTTAACATTTTCATTTTGGTTGGGACTTCCCGGGAAAGGAAACAAATATTGTGGCTGTGGGAGAGGCAGCCGAAGAGGAAGGGGATGGGGGAATTTAACCCATCATTATTGAGGTTGGGGGTACCTAGAGAGAGCAACCCATTTGATTTCACTAATTGGAGGAGCCGGGTCTGGTACTTGGCGGACTGACTGTAATTGACCCGGTGGCTGTCATTTGGAGCCGGCTGAGGGCTGAACTCTCTCGCGCGCTCTCTCAAATATTTTGTATTATTTATTACAATCTGCAGACGAAGACATGAGTGGCCATGCCTCAATTTTTATTATGGTGTACCATTTTGCCGTCACGTCAATACTAAATAAATTCACAACTAGCACCATACAAAAATTAATTATTATTTTTTTATTTTCAGACTAATATCCTATAAAGCCATAGGCACATGGAAGGAAATAAAAGGAATGTCAATAATAGTGGTTATGAGGTTGAGTTTTTAATTTAAAGTGAGTGATAGTAATAGTAATGGTAATAGTAATAGTAGTAATAATAATAATAATATTAATACAGAGATGGGTGGGCGGTGGGTCTTGACTTGTTTGGCACGTTGAAATTGAAATTTAAATTGAAATTGGAAGAAATGAGAGGCATGTGACACTTTCCAAATGTTGAAACTGCCCCCACAACCCGTACCCGCTGGCCACCTAATTGATTAGAAAGAGAAAGAGAGAGAGAGAGAGAGAGAGAGAGAGCAATGCTCTATTTTTATTTTTCTTAGTCAATCATCTATTTTGATATGGCAATATGGACATTGTTAATATTATTAAGTATTAAATTAATCCTCTTGTGCAAAATGGCAACCCAAGAAATCAAGATTGAAATTATTAGTTATTCTGAAGTGAAGAACCCATTGCATTCATTAATTATCCTAACTAGTATGTTTACGAGGAAACTAAAGCAAGAGTTGGGGCAACAATACCCACCTTACCTGCCTATCTTTAGTTTTACTTACTACTATTTTGGATGATAATTTTCATTGCATCTAATCTAATCTTAGTCTCGCGTTAGCTTTCTGCTTAAAAGGATGACGCATGCAGCTACAGCACTGCCCATTAATTGGTTGGCATGATCCATATTATTTTGTTTTGTCCAAGCGAATGACACTCACATGTGGCCTCTCAAATACTAATTCAAGTTACTCTAAAAGATTAATTAATTCAATCATCCATCTGTAGTTATTTGAGGTTTCATTGCATAAATCACGATAGTCTAGGGAGAACTAAAAAAGATAAAAGAGGGGATAGACAAGGAGGTGGAATGTGGTGGTGGCCGCGTAAGAGAAGAAGAGAACAAGTAGGGGCTGGAGTTAAAAAAAGAGGTTCAATAAGAGATAGAACATGACAGTCACTACCCCACTAAATTTGAAGATTTGATGAAATCAATAACTTTGTTAGGTTCATCATAAACCCAGCAAATATTTGAAATTTGCAAGGAACAAGTGATTAAATTAATTATTGTATTTTTAAATTTTGAGATGCATTATTTATTATGATAAATGTTGTCTCGTGTCATTATAGTGAATTAAATTTTAATTATATTATGGTGAAGTGTCGAATTGGTCTCTTTACTTTTAAATAAATAGTCAATTTGACTCGCCATCACTACTTAATTCGATACCTAATAACAAAAGTAACATTTGCTAGTCTTATCTCTTTTATCTCTCTCCCTTCGTTAAAGACATTCATTTGACAAGATTCATCTAATTCAATCGAGTATAATATTCTTGTATTATAACTCAAAATTCAAATGTATAACACATTCATAAGACAATTTAACTTTTTTGTTAATTGACGCATTATCCACAACCAACTAATGGTTGACAAAAAATAGGAATTGCCTCATTGCCAACTCAAGCACCACCATGCTCACAAACAAGTTTACTTGCAGCAACTATAGGATTATAGAACAAGATTTGCAACCCCATTACATAGAATGATAACGAGGATAATATGATTATTAAATAAGATTTGTGATTCCAATCGCATAGAATGATAAGGAAGATAAGGGGTCAAATCCAACCAAAATCTCAAAAAAGTCAATGGCAATGAGATTTTTATTTTTAATTTTACCAAATAATTATTTCTACATAGTGATTAAAATATCATTCTAACTCCTCCACTACGAGCATAAATACCAATATCCATTTTACTTGTATATAAAGTAACACCAAGACCGAAATTAACTATAATTTTCAAGATTTTAAAAGCCAACTAGTGACAACAGATTATCGACAATCACTTTCAATTATTTTTATAATTTTTTAAAAATCAAGAGAGTTGGTGGGGAGATTAAAAAAAAAGTATATTTTATTTTAAATAATAAAAAATTATTATTATATTTTAAAAAACATGAATAAGTTTCATAAACTTGACAAGCATTTTACATGGTTATTATAGTTTTAAGGTAATACATACAATGCTCCTTTAATAATTAAAAAAAATAATGTGTAAAATATCAATATTTTCAGTATTTCAATTATTACTTTAATTTCTTATTATAATGAAAAGTTAGCTTGTGTATGAATGTGTCTATTTTGACAACCCACTCTTTGAATTGACTAATTGATTTGTTGTGTTTTCTCAAATATAAAAAAATGTGATACTTGATCCTTAATATATAAAAATGTTAATATCACATATTTTAATTATTAAAAATTATTGATTTAAAATTTTATCTTAACTGAGAATAAATAAAATTATTATATACGTCGCGTAAAACATGTACTTGGAAAAGTGAAAGTGCCAAGTCATAAAATATCATGTCAATAAGAAACGTTAAAGTAAAATTGATCTTTATGAAAAAATATCAAACTACACATGGCTTAAAAAACAAAAAATCTTAAATTCCAAACTTCTAAGTATTTGAATCATTAATCCAAAAATAGTTTATTCTATTATTGATTACAAAGTATAACATAAATAATCTTCATTCATTATCTTTGTTGAACTCGATTCTATTGTTCTATTACTCTTTTATTTTTACTCTTTTTTGTGTTTAAAGGTAATGACTTAAAATAATAATTTTTAATAATGAGATACAAAATATTAATATTTTTGCATATTAAACATCAAATATTATATTTTTTAATTATTGAGAAACATAATTGATCAGTTAATCTATTCAAATATTGTTAATTGGTTATTTATGTGATTGACACTTACGAAAATATGTATATTTATACACATGCTAATATTCTATTATCATAAGAATTTAAAGTAAAATTTGTTAGTGGCCCAGATAACAAATTTTAATGTTTTGCACGTTAAAAATTAAATAATATATTTTTTAATTATTAAAAAAGACTGTATGTATTAACTCTAAAAATGTTCTCATTTTGGCGAGGCCAAAATCTCCAAATCGGCTAATAGAACCCGCAAAACCCTAATTTTTCCTCATCCTGACGCTCACTTAAAATCTCTCACTCGTCCTCTCTGTGTGAATTGACCGAACAAGGTCTCATCCGATCCGAAGACAAGGAAGGAGGGCGCAATCTCTTCATCGTTCTTGGCAACCGACAGCCCTCACCCCCATCCTCACTCTCAGCGACAGGCGCAATCTCAATCGGCAATCTCCATCGCACGCAAGAGAAGCATTTCTCATCCGAGAAAATGTCATTTCGCTACTCCGAATGTCTCCCAGTTTCGCTTAATCGCACACCCTCCTTCTTAATTGACAACAGCTAGCTTTCATTTGAGACGAATCACCCACGGAAGACTGATCATCAGTGGTTATGGTGCGACAGTCCCTAGATCCTGCAGGCTGCAGCGCAGCAACAATAGAGATCGCCAAGCCCATCAAGCATCACCTAGAAGAAAATGGAACGCCGACCTCGATGACGCTGGCTGGCTTTAATACGTGTAAATACGAATCAAACAAGTGCAGTTAAGCCCTCAACTGTTGAGTCACAATCCCACAACTGCTGAATCAAACCTCACCTCCGTTCGCTTGATTCTGGGCTCTGAATTTCTGACTCACCGACTTCATCCAGTCCAATCAGCACATGATTCCGGTAGATCCACGATCATGGCGACTCTCTTAGCTCAGTTTCAGACTATAAAGAACTCGTCTGATCACCTCGTAATTGCTGGTATCTTCTTGCCTTTTACATTTCTCCTATCATTAGCCCTAATCTTTTACATTCTGACATTTTTTCGCGTCCGAATCTGGGTATTGCATTACACTATAGGGATCTTCTCTCTTGCCGCTTCACTAAGAAGCCACTCTACTTATTTCTTGTTTGAATTATTTTTTTACTGCCATGGAAAGATTGTGTAGTTACAGATTTGTGATATCCACTGCCTGATTTGAAGTAAAACGAAGAAGAAATGACCAATTTGTTAAATTTTGTCTACACATAAGTTATCCAACGTTGTTGTGGTGCTCTTAATAGTCACTTGGGATTCATTGAAACTTTAAAAAGTCGCGCAAGTCCTTGAGATCACTTTGGTTGTTTTCAGTAGTATACATGCAGATATGAATTCTTGGTGGATGAGCCCATAATATGGGCTGATATATGTTTTTGCTTTTACAGAGGGAATAAGTGTTAGCTTGAACTTACTCTTTGCAGATGAAACCATTATGTTCCTTTGTTTTTTGGGTGCTGATGGAAGCGAATAATGATTGTTGAGTTGTGTATTAATTTTTTTGACACATAGTCATCAAAGGCTCAAGATGCACCGAGGCACAAATTAGTTCTTGTTAAAAGTTGTCTAGAGTATAGGATAAGAAGATCAATGAAAACAGTGTATTTTGAGGGCGAATGAAGCATTAAATAGAAGTTTATATCCCATGTTGTAATTAGTGATAGTTGGGAGGTTAAATTGTAAATATTCAATAGTCTTCATTGGGATATCCACCCACTGTTATAAATAGATGGCTAGGGGTAGCAGGCAAAATAGAGTTCTCAGTTTTTTTGTTTGTAACGAGTATGATCGCTAGAGAGAAAGGCTAGAAATTTGATAGCTTTGTAATCTTGGGGCGAAGGCTTGGTGTACTCGGGAAATAGAAGAAGGGAGAGAACAAACTGTGTAACTGATCATTCTTTGAATAAAAGGAGGCTGCTTGAGGAGGTTCAAGACTGGATGTAGGGTTGTCCTAACAAGGCAATCCGAACTAGGATAAAATTTGGTCTTTGTGGTTTGTGTTTTCTGGTTCTTATTTGTTTTTTTCTTGTTATGTTTTATGCCTTCAAATTCTGTTCTTTATGATCTCATTTTTTGTGGGTTGTTGACTGGTGAGTTGTGAGTGTCTTGAGTGGTTTCTTGGGTGTGTTTAAAGGTTGCCAGTGCTCCCCATTTATAACAGTTCTTGGGGCCTAAGCGCAAGGCGAAGTCCAGAAGAACAATTAGTTTCTTCTAATTGTAAAGGAGATTACTTTTTTTTTTTGCAATTAGTTTCTTCTAACTGTAAAGGAGATTGGAGGAAAGAAAAAATTATAGCAGAACTCAATGCAAAAAACAATTACAGGAAAAACAATTAGTTTGTTCTAATTTCTTTTGCAATTAGAGGAAAGAAAAAAAATATTACAGTAGAACACACAGCAAAACAGTTATAGAAAAACAATTCATTTCTTTTAGATTGCAAAAGAAACTAGAAGAGAGATAAAAAAATCAGTAGGGCACACAGTGAAAAGCATTTGTTGCTTTGTAGTTAGTTTCTTCTAAATTGCAACAGAGATTAGAAGAAAGAAAAAAAAATAGAGTAGAACACACAGTGAAAACAATTATAGCAAAGAAATAATTTATTCTAAATTGCAAAAGAAATTAGAAGAAAGAAAGAAAAATAAAGCAGAACGCATATGTGAGACTAGTTCCCTAGTTAGTGAACATCACTGCCAAAGAATCCCGGAGAGTGGGAGATTCGGTCGACTTCTGGCTTACTCTGCTAGGTTTGTCTCTTACTGATATACAAGAATATGTAATCAAATCAACGATAAGATCTAAGATGAGAAATGGACGATGTAAATGTAACCCTCGGATCTAAACAAAGCTGGAAACGATACTAGAGAGATCGGGAGACGAGAGATTGTAACATAGACTATTGAAAAACTTAATGAGAAAGAGTACACAAGCTGCTTAAATAGACAGCTTACCACATCCGAAGGAGGCACCACCTCATTACAATAATAACCAATTAACTAACAGAAAGCATATAACAATTGAAAACATAGAACATAGAACATAAACCAGAAACAACAAACACATAGCAAACACATATTATAACAAAACTTCAGATGCTTTCACACTCCCTTTCAAATCAGGCTCCATTAAGCTTGAGCATTTATTCTTGGTCAATCTTGTATCATCACTAGAACCAACACATACAAGAGACACCTTCAAACCAAGCTTTTGACACAAAAATATAAACCGGCCTTTAGGCAACCCTTTAGTGAGAACATCAGCTACTTGATCTGCTGTTGGAACATATCTAACTTCCACTTCACCATTTTCTACCTTCTCACGAACAAAATGTACATCAATCTCAACATGCTCGGTTCTAGAATGAAAAACTGAATTTTCAGCCATGTTCTTAGCCGCCAAATTGTCACTCCACACGATAGGAGTAGCAATACATGGATAACCTAATTCCAAAAGTAGAGATTTCAGCCACATCAACTCAGTTACTTCCAAGGCAATTGCCCGATACTCAGCCTCCCCAACTGATCTAGCAACAACCGATTGTTTCTTGGATCCCCACACAATAAGATTGCTTCCAAGATAAACATAAATGCCACTCGTAGATCGTCGAGTTACCTTGCAGCTAGCATGGTCTGCATCCCTATAAACTTGTAGAGACATATCATTCAATGAAGGATAGAATAGTGACCCTAAGCCCATAGTCCCTTTAAGATACCCAAGTAATCTCTTACAAGCTAACCAATGTTGAGCCTTAGGATTAGACATAAATTGACTATGTTAAAATGTTGTCTAGAGTATAGGCTAATAAGATCAGTTATAACATTGTATTTGAGGGCCAATGAAGTATTAAATAGAAGTTGAAACCCAAACTGTAATTAGTGATAAGTTGGGGGTTTAAACTGTAAATATTTTAAAGTCTTCATTGGGGTATCCACCCACTATTATAAATAGAGGGCAAGGGGTAACAAGTGAAGTAGTGTTCTCATTTTCTATTTGCAATGAGAAAATCTATCGTGTGCTTGTGTATTCTCTGAGAGAAAGGCTGTGTGATAAGAATATAACTTTGTAATCTTGGAGAGAATAATGCGGGTGTACTCAGCCAAGGAAACACTATTGTTCTGATCGGTTTCTGAATAAATCAAGACTGCTCTCGGGGTGATTTCAAGGATGGATGTAGGGTTGCTTTAAAGCAATCCGAACCAGGATATATCTTGTGCCTATTGTTTGGTTTTTGGTTTTCATTCATATAAATTATGTTCTTGTTTTCTGTTTATTATTTTTGTTGGTTAGATTGATTTCGGGTGAGGAGTTGAGAGAATTGGCATTAGAAAACATTGATTGAGTTGTCAAAGGAGCTCCTAATCATAACAAACTCAATTTGTTAACTGTAAACGCTATGTCAGGGCGAGTATATGTCAAATACTGCAATGAGCCAATAAGAGTTCTGTATAATGATGGATTAGAAAAGGATTCTCCTTCATCAGTTAAAAAATTTTCAGCTGCCATATGAGTTGCACAAGGCTTACAATCTGTCATAGCAGCCTTTTCCAACAAATCACCAACATATTTTGTTTGAGTTAGATATATACCACTGTTGTCCCTGTATGCTTAAAACCCTAGGAAGTAATTCACCGAGCCAAGAGTCTTAAGAGCAAAATGTGTGTCCAAGTCACAAATACAAGATCTATGGGCTATGGAATTTGAACTTGTGATGAGTATATCATCAACATATACTAAGACAAACATAACATAATCAGCTGTCTTTTTGATGAATAATGAAGCATTTGAAACAACCCTAACAAATCCCCAATTTTGTAATGCGGTTTTCAGTTTAAGATACCAAGCTCTAGGTGCTTGTTTAAGCCTATACAACAACTTCTTCAACCGACACACATGACTAGGGAATTGATAACTTATGAAACCTTCCGGTTGAGTCATGAAAACAGTCTCAATCAGATCACCATTGAGAAAAAACATTATTAACATCAACTTGTTGAATTTCCTAACCAAAGGTGATTGCTAAAGAAAAGAGAACTCTAATAGTTGGAGTGTTAATTACCGGGCTAAATGTTTTAGCATAATCCGCACTCGGAGTTTGAAGAAATCTCTTGGTAACCAGCCTAGCTTTGTACTTAAGTATAGATCTATCAGCATTATACTTCACTTGGAAAACCCATTTACTACCAATCAAGTTCATACTAGGAGAAAAGGGAACCAACTCCCAGGTATCATTCTGCTGCAGGGCTAGATATTCTTGTTCCATAGCCTTAACCCATCGTGAGTCTAAAAGAGCCTCACGAACAGAACTAGGTTCAATGGAACTCACTAAGGGATTTGGTGAAGAGGCAACTAGTTGTTTGGATTTAGATATTGTGATCATAGGGTGAACAAATGGTGCTGGAATAGGTTTAGTTTTCGGTAAAGGAACTAAAGGGGCTAGTAACTGATTAACAGTCGATGAAAAAGTTGGTGAGACAGGAGGTGGTGAAGGCAGACTATCACATGTATCACTGGAAACAACACCAGACTGTGCTTGAACTGGTAACTGTTCTACTTGAGGACACCTTGAAGAATTAGAAACAGAAGAAAATGGTTCTAAAAGGGCAGTAGAAAACCCATTTAATTGAAAAGGCGGTGATAAAGAAGAAGAAGAAGAAGAAGAAGAAAACAGATTATGATAAGGAAACTCATTAGGATTAAATTGAACATGCCTAGAAAACAGAGTATGATAAGGAAACTCATTAGGATTAAATTGAACATGCCTAGATACATACAATCTTCCTGATGGATGCAAACACTTATAACCAGATTGAGTGTGACTATAACCAAGAAAAACACACTTGGTAGAATGGAAGTCAAATTTATGCTTGTTATAGGGACGAAGGTAAGGAAAGCAAGTACAACCAAAAGGTTGAAGAATTGAATAGTTAGGTTGTTTGTGGTATAACAACTCAAATGGTATACCGGATTGTAAAACTGGGGAAGAGAGCAGATTAATAAGATGCACTGCTTTTTGAAATGATTCAACCCAAAACTTAAAAGGAATATTAGCATGAGATAGCAATGTCAAACCCATCTCAGCTATATGTCTATACTTCCTTTCTGCCACACCATTCTGTTGATGTGTATGTGGACAAGTAAACCTAGGTTGAATACCATTTTCATGAAGATAAGGCTAGAAGGCTTTAAATTCCCCTCCATTATCAGTTTGTAATGCTTTGAGTTTAGTGCAATACTGCAAACTTGTAAAAAGTGATAAAGACTCTCACAACATCAGATTTGAGTTTAAGAATATAGAACCAAGTGTATCTAGTTCATGCATCCACAAAGATTATGTAATATCTAAAACCTTCAACAGATAAAACAAGGGTAGGACCCCATAGATCAGAATAACCCAACTTTAGAGGTTTAACGATAGTGATTTCATGTCGAGAAAAAGGAAGTTGATTAAGCTTTTCAATCTTACAAGAGTCACAAAAAGATAGATCTGAAACAGAACAAGAAATACCAATTTTCTGTAATAGAGACTTGAGTACATTCAAGGAAGGATGTCCAAGTTTATTATGCCACTGCTGACACATACTAACATTCTGGACTACATTTACATCTCTTGGCAACTCATGACAAAATGAGGTTTGCCATTTACATGAATCATGTTTATTACATGTAGTTAATGAAGGAAAAGCTGAAGAAACACATGAAGATGCTGGGGATTGAGCAAAGGTGTTGCCAACAGCAGAACAAGGTGCTGGTGTCAGCCTATAGAGCCCATCCTTAAGATGTCCCCGAAGTAGCACCCGTGTGGAAGCATTGTCCTTAACCAAACAAACATCCGAATAAAATTCAGCCACAACATTATGATCATGAGTAAGTTGTGACACACTAATTGAATTTTTCTTCATGCTTGGGACATGAAGCACTTTAGGTAAGGAAAGAACAACATTTGAATTAGGCTTGGCTTGTAATAAACTAGTACCAATATGTGTGATAGGAAGTTGCTTACCATTGCCTATTGCAACTTTATCTCCACCAGTATAAGGAGAATGCAAGGAGAGATTGTTTAGGTTTGAAGTAATGTGATTAGTTGCCACATAATCAACAAACCAAGCAGGATCTGAAAAGTTAGGCTGAGAAGCATGGTTATCTGATATGTAAGGGTTAGGATTAGAAGGACTACCATAGTGAGATCCTTGTATTGAACCCGTATCATTCATGTAGGCTCCATTAGAATCACTAAAGGAGGCCATGTAAGCTCTAGATTCTAATTGATTTCCATTACTTGCTCTGCCAAAACCTTGATTAGGCAAACGTTGAAAATTCCTACCAAATCGATGATAGCATTGATCTACAAAGTGTCCTGGTTTTCCGCATAACTGACAATACACTCTCTTGTTATATGATCTCCTACGAGCTCTTCCACCCCATTCCCTCTCTGATTATATCCTCCTCTATTATTATTTCCAAAGCTGTTATTCTGTGTAGTAGGAACTGATGCCACATTTACATGCATAGTAGATACATAATAAAAATTTCTAGTAGGATTAGGTGCATTTTTGACTGATAACCTTTGTTCATACATCAACAATAAGAATTGCACCTTTTCTAGATCTATATCATCCATTTGGTAGGTTATAAGACTCGCAACTGTATCATATTCCTGATCTAATCCACTGATCTAATCCATTGAGGATAGCAATTAACAAATCCTTGTCATTTAACAGTTCTCCAATGACTGCCAAAGCATGTCTTACTGTTTTAATTTTTAGGATATAATCATTAACGGGCAGAGAATCCTTTTTTATAGATCTTAATTGCTGTTTCAACTGGAAAGACTTAGCCGTTGTTTGATGAGAATATAAACTTTCTAAGGAAATCCATACCTCGGCAGATGATTCGCAGTGAATCACCTGCACAAGCACCTCTTTGTCAATGGTGGAAAGGTGCCATCCTAATAGAAGCTGGTCTGACCGAATCCAGTTCAGATATTCTGGATTGATTGCAGCTTCTTCTCCTTCGGAATTAGGCAAAAACTTTAACGGAGGAGATGATTTATTGAGAAATGGCACAAGATCAAAAGCACGAACTGTGGCGAGGATTTGTGCTTTCCAGAATATGTAATTACTGGAATCGATCTTGATCGGGATGTAATTAAAGGCTTTGGCTATCGCTGAAACCCCGACTGAGTAGTGGTTGATAAAGAGGAGGAAGATCGAGGAGGAAGATGAGGCCATTAGGTTGGAGCAATCTAGCTCTGATATCGTGTAAATGTAACCCTAGGATCTAAACAAAGCTGGAAATGATACTAGAGAGATTGAGAGACGATAGATTATAACATAAACTGTTGAAAAACTTAATGAGAAAGAGTACATAAGCTGCTTAAATAGACAACTTACCACATCCGAAGGAGGCACCACCTCATTACAATAATAACCAATTAACTAATAGAAAACATATAACAACTAAAAACATAGAACATAAACCAGAGCAACAAACGCATATTATAACAAAACTTCATATGCTTCCACAGACAAGAAATAGAGTTCCAATAAACTTATATATACAAGGTGGGTGCCTCAAACATGGTGCTGCGCCTCATTGGTGATGAGGCCTGCCTGGTTTCACCTCAGGCCTGCCTTTGACAACTATGTTTTGACATACTTTTTTTTTTTGGGCAAATTAAATTGGCAAAAAGCGCTTAATTCTTGTGGGACTAGTGGTTAGGATTGAGGGAATAGTTAGAATTTTGAAGTGCAAAATTGGTTTCACTTATTTGGTATTCCCCTTGGTCTAAAGCCAAAGTGCTATAGGGTGAGATAGTAAAAAAAGTTGAGAAGAAGCTTGCCTAGCCAAAGAAGAATAGGATTAGATAGTTGAAAAATTCAATATTGGAGAGGAAGCTTTCCTCTCGGGAGACGCAATATCTTTTGAAAGTTGGTTAGGGTATTCTTATTAAGGTACATAAGCCAGAATTCCTATATATATATGATGTCTTTTTTTATGATCCTTGTGTTAATAATGAATATTATAGAAACCTGTGACTTCTTATTGCATGGGATACAAAATGGGTCCAAGTATCACCAATTAGTTGGAATCTTATTTTGGAAGATTAGCTCGTTCAATAACCATTGCTTGGTAAGTTTGTTATGGAGATCTGAGAGGTAGATTGATAGGCATTGGAAAATATCACGGTCTATAAATACAAGTGAATTTGGTGAGAGGGGCTTGGGCCTTTGGTGCAATGCAACCCCCTTACATGTGGGACTTGGAAAGGTATAGTTCAAGATTGGGTCACAACTGCAAATTGGTGTTTACTCTTGTTAATTAATGTTATGTCTAGTACAAGCTATATTGGACACAAGCAGCTTTTAGAAAACGGAAAATAATTTGTCAACATAACTGAAAGGTCTTGGATTGCCATATTTGTAAAAATCCACGCGAATTATCCCAATTTAGGCACTAATTAATGGAAATTAATGATGATTTGACAAATAATTAAAAGGGGAAATTAATTACAATTGTCCAAAGAGTGAAAGATTTGCCTAAATATCTAAAAAAATAGGGTGAGGTGCACGTGTTTATGTTGTGGAAGAGAGCGAGGGAGGGAGGAGGTGCATGCATGTGTCCATAAATGCATATGGTTGACCTTGCTTCGTAGGGAGGAGGGTGCTTGAATAGGGGAGAGGGTGCTGGTGGAATGGTGTGTTAGCACAGTTGCACCTTCTCTAATTTATCCAAGTGGAATGATTGAGTTGGTGTGCACATGAGGGATTAGTAATGCATGGTACGGTGCAATGTGGTGTGTTATGGGATGGGGATTGTGTGTGGAAATGAAGGGTGGTGTAGTCCTTCTACCCTCTACTAGCACCCGTATAAAGGCTATATGGGGGAGTGTGTCATATAATAACCCGCTGTAAGGGGAGTTTGCTGTAATTAACTATAGTTAAGGGGTAAAACAGAGTATTATGGTAGTAGCTAGCTGTGAGGGTTGTATTAAATTAGTTGCTGCATTAGCAGCGGGTACATTCTCATGCATGTGGGCGGTTCCAGCTCATGGGAGGATAGGAATCCAGCTATATATAGTGCTGAATTCCCTCCTACGGTTACGTACAAAATATCATAGAATCTTGTGATTTTCTCTCTCTCTTGCTCTCTCTCTCTCTCTCTCTCTTCTCTCTTCTTTCTGCATAATTCCCCTCTCTTTCTTTCTGTTTCCTTCATTCCTATTCTATTGTTTGATCGGAAACTGTTGTCCGCTTTGGGAAGCTGACAATCTTGGTATCAGAGCAGCTCTTGGGCGTCAACGATACTCACAAGAAATTATAATCATGGCCGACTGAACGAGGATGAAACAAATAGAGTCTCAGCTCTAGCAGGTGACGACGGTAATAACAGAGATGCAAAATCGAGTGGGAATGCTTGAAACCTCTATTGGAGCTGGAGTAGATTCTTGGATCGACCAAGCAATGGAATGCTAGAGGGTGGAGAGTCGCGAGCAGAGCAACCTGTTGCTGGAACAGTTGACGGAGCAAATACAATTGATTGCGCGAATGTTCACCAATCAACAACCGATAAGGCTTTCTCTCGAGTTTCCCCTGAGGGAAAGAACGGAGCCCATTTTTCCTGGAGTAGGAGTAGAATCGCGACCGATAGGAACGTTGGAGTTTGAGTTCAATACGGACACGGTGGGGGAGAATGTAAGAGAAAGGAGACATGGAGCATCGGTTAATCGACACAACTTGAATTATCCCATGCCGAAGCTCGAGATTCCAATGTTTGAGGGGGAGAATCCAAGGTGGTGGACGCGAAGATGTGAGTGAGTCTTCTCCCTATATCAAATTCCGGAACAACAGAAGATCACTCTGGCTTTTGCTGACATGAATGATATGGGAGATGCTTGGTATCAGGCATGGCTTGCAGCTAAGGAGGGAAGCCCTTGGAGTGTGTTTGTAGAGGACCTCTGTGTGAGGTTCAGAGATAAAAGTACGAGGGATGTAATCAAAGAGTTTAATAAGCTCAAACAAGAGGGAACGGTCTAGGCCTATCAGCAGAAATTCGAGGAGCTGAGATCGATGATGATGGTGCACAACCCTCAACTATCCGAGGAGTATTATGTCTCGAGCTTCATTAGCGGCTTAGGGGCCGAGGTGCGGCCTATGGTAAAAATGTTACAGCCCCATACGGTGATGCAGGCAGTGGAAAGTGCAAGGTTGTAGGAAATGATCATTGAGGCAATGATGAAAAAACAAAGGAATCAAATGAGAGGGGTGATACCAGGAGGGTGGCAAGCAGTAAATAGGTTGTCACCAAGAGAAGGGGGGTCCAATAGTAGAGGTGTCCTGGCCCTACTGTCCACCAATCCTGTTCCGACCACTGGAGGTAAGTTGATGGAGCAAAGGCGGGTAGCTGGCTTATGCTACAAATGTGGGGATAGGTACTTTGTGGGACACAAATGGAAGAGGCAGTTGTTGCTGTTGGGACGAGGAAACTGAGGAAGGAGCAGAACTATCAGAAAATGAGAGGGAGGATCAAGGGGAGATCTCTTTACATGCCTTGAAAGGGGTGAACAATAGTAAGGTTATCAAGGTGGAAGGAAGAGTAAACAATCAGCCGATCATGGTTCTCATAGATAGTGGGAGTACTCACAGCTTCTTGGATGAAGCTGTGTCAAAGAGGCTTGGGTGTGAGGTAAGTTTGTCCCATCCTTTATCAGTAACGGTTGCCAACGGCAACAAGGTGATGAGCCAGTCGTCTTGTAAGGGGTTTTGCTGGGAGATGAACGGAGAAAATTTTTCAACAGATCTGAGGTTGCTCAAGTTAGGGGGTTGTGATGTAGTGTTAGGGGTGGATTTGATGAAGGGAGTTAGTCCAATCAGCTTCGATTTCAATAAGATGGAGGTGACTTTCGAGAAGGATGGCAGCAAAAAGGTCTTGACGAGCAATCTGGAGGTGGGAGTGTGTAAAGTCATTTCGGGTAAATGGCTGCGAAGAATGTTCAGGGGTAGATTTCCAAAGGTGGCTCAACTCTTCTCTCTCCATGCAGTGGAAATTTTCGAAGAAACCCCTAAACCAGAAGGAGAGATGCGTGGTGGTCAGCAGTAAGACATACAGCCCGAGAAAGATACAAGAACTCGACTCTCTTAATCTACTTTTGATCGAGTATAAGGACCTCTTTGCTGAAACCCACTTCCTTCCACCCAAAAGAGTCTTTGATCATTCGATTAACTTGAAACCTCAAGCCGAGCCTGTGAACCTAAGATCATACTGATACTCCCCTAAACAGAAATCTGAAATTGAGCTACTTATCAAAGATATGTTAAGCAAATTGATCATCTAGCCCAGCAACAACCCTTTTGCCTTGCCTGTTTTGCTTGTTAAAAAGAAAGATGGTTCATGGAGATTTTCTGTTGATTACTGACAACTAAACTCCATAACTATCAAAGACAAGTTCCCCATACCTATAGTAGAAGACTTACTTGATGAACTTAAGTATGCCACTATTTTTACCAAACTAGATCTTAGATCGGGTTATCATCAAATTCGGATGAAACCCGAAGATATTCACAAAACGGCCTTCAAGACTCATCAAGGGCATTATGAATTTCTTGTAATGCCTTTCGGTTTGACTAATGCACCCGCTACTTTCCAATCCTTGATGAATCGGATCTTTGAACCCTATCTTTGCAAATTCATTTTAGTGTCCTTTGATGGTATTCTAATTTACAACCCTTCCTTTGATCAGCACATCTACCACCTAAAAGTCACCTTCGAGGTCCTTAGGTTCAATCAATTGTATATTAAATAGTCAAAATGTGCCTTTGCTCAAGAACAAGTGGAATACTTGGGCCATATCATATCTAAAACTAGGTGTGAGCTCGGATCCTAGCAAGGTGGCAGCCATGTTAGGCTGGCCACGACCTACCAATGTAAGGGGGCTTAGGGGATTTCTGGAGCTAACTGGCTACTACCGTTGATTTGTCAAAAACTATGGCATTATCAGTCGACCCTTGATTGAATTATTGAAGAATGATGGGTTCCATTGGAGTTAGGAGGCAGAAAGAGGTTTGCCGAATTTCAACAAACCCTTCATACTAGAAACAGATGCGTGTGCTAGTGGAATCGGGGCTATGTTGGTTCAGGAGGGCAGGCCCCTAGCTTTCTTGAGCCAAGCCTTGGCGCCTAGGATTAAGTATATATGAGAAAGAGTTGCTGCCTGTATTGATGGCAGTGGATAAATGGCGCCACTATTTGGAAGAAGGCACATTTGTGATCAAAACAGATCATGAAAGTCTGAAATTTTTATTGCAACAACGGTTGAATACTCATTTACAGCAAAAGGGAATGACAAAACTAATGGGGCTAGACTATTCCATTCAATATAGAAAAGGGAAGGAAAACAAGGCAGCAAATGCTTTGTCGCGGTGTTTTGAAGAGGGACAACAACTGCTTTAACTGTGGTGATTCCAGATTGGTGCCAAGAAGTTAGTGCAAGCTATGAAGCAGATGGTGCAGCTAAAGAATTGCTGCAATAGTTAGTGGTCAATCCAACTGCTAAAGCAGGGTATACCTTGATAAATGGCATCTTTAGGTATCGAGGAAGGATGGTTTTGGGAAATTATAGTAGACTCAAACACAAGGTGATTGAAGCTTTGCACAATTCACCTATTGGAGGACATTCGGGCATTGTCAATACTTATCACAAGGTGAGACAACTCTTTCAGTGGCCAGGATTAAAGAAGGATGTTATGGAATTTGTAATGGGGTGTGACACTTGCAAGAGATGCAAAATAGAAAATATCGCCTATTCGGGACTATTGCGGCCATTGAACGTTCTAGGGGAGCCTTAGGAGAGCATCTCCATGGACTTCATTGAAGGACTTCCAAGGTCAGAAGGTAAGGATTGTATTATGGTAATAGTAGACAGATTCACCAAATACAGCCACTTCGTGGGGCTGTCTCATCCATATACTGCCAGGGAAATTGCTAAAATCTTCATGGATCAGATAGTAGCATTGCATGGAGTGCCCAAGGCTATAGCATCGGATAGGGATAAGATTTTCACTAGCCTCTTTTGGAAGGAGCTCATGCAACTATTGGGAGTCAAGTTGAACATGTCAATCGCCTATCACCCAGATTCTGATAGGCAAACGGAAAGTGTAAACCAAAGCCTAGAAATGTACTTGAGGTGTATATGCTTCCTGCAACCAAAACATGGCACAAGTGGCTGGCCATTGCTCAGTGGTGGTACAATTCCTGCCACCATAGTGCCATCAAAAGGTCTCATTTTGAAGCACTTTATGGTTACGAACCACCACTACGTTCGGTGGTTGGAGAGACATCCTTAGTGGTGGCCCTAGATACCTACCTCCAGCAAAGGTAGCAAGCTCTACAAGTGATCAAGACCGAGCTGGCCAAGTCCAAGAACCGAATGAAACAATTCGCGGATAGAAAGAGAAGTGACAGGTAGTTCCAAGAAGGGGAAAGTGTCTACTTGAAATTACACCCAAGGCATCTGAAATCCCTATCTCCGAGACCTATCTCAAAGTTGCAACCCAAATACTATGGTCCATTCCTGATAACTGCTAGGGTGGGTAGTGTGGCTTACAAACTACAATTTCCAGAGAATTCTAACTTTCATCCGGTATTTCATGTTTCGCTTCTCAAGAAATCAGTGTCCAAACAAGAAGTTAGCCCCACCCTACCTATTTCTAGACAAAGTGAGGAGTAGCCTAAAGAACCCCGAGCCATTCTGGATAAAAGAGTGATCTACAAGCATGGAGGAGCCCCCATTCCTCAAGTATTAGTCAAGTGGTCGGGTCTACACTCAGATAATAATACTTGGGAATACCTCCCATATCTACTCAATCAGTTCCCACGAGCGGCAAGCCTTCTTAGTATTTATTGAGGACAAGAAAATTTTGATGAGGGGGGTATTGTCATGTAATAACCTGTTGTAAGGGGAGTTTGCTGTAATTAACTATAGTTAAGGGGTAAAACAGAGTATTATGGTAGTAGCTAGCTGTGAGGGTTATACTAAATTAGTTGCTGCATTAGCAGTAGGTACATTCTCATGCATGTGGGCGGTTCCAGCTCATGGGAGGATAGGAATCCAGCTATATATAGTGCTGAATTCTCTCCTACCGTTATGTACGAAATGTTAGAGAATCTTGTGATTTTCTCTCTCTCTCTCTCCCTTCTTTCTGCATAATTCCCCTCTTTCTTTCTGTTTCCTTCATTCCTATTCTATTGTTTGATCGGAAACTGTTGTCTGCTTGGGGAAGCTGATAGGGGAGTGGTGGATCTTTTTCCTATTTGGATATGCATTTAAGGTGTCATGCATTGGGTGCCTTGGTACATGTGAGATTGTGTAGGAGGTTGCGAGCTTGTGCTGGGATGCCTTGCATTTGTGAGAGCTGTTGGGTGCTATGAGCTTGTTTGTTAGACTTTTGTGAGGGTGTAGGGTGTAGTGAGCCACCTATGTAGAGCTGGTGTATGTAGCTCAATGAAAGTGGAAGGACAGCCCTTATAGTTAGAATACCAACTTCATTATTATGAAAGCACATAATTCAATTGAAGTTATAAATTTATGCTAATAAATTAATTGAACACCACATAAATTGACCATATTTGACTCTATTTTTTTTTTTGATAAATGTAAAAAGATAAAAAAAATAGATAACAAAAATGATGGCTTTAGCCAAAAAAAAAAAAAAAAAAACCATCACTTAAGGAAATACATATTACCATCCTCAAATTTTTTAATTTCTTCCAAATCTTTCTAAACATTAATTGAACATGATAATGCCTTATGCTCGTCTATGGTGTATATAAGGCATCACGAGCCGTTTGCGAGATGAAGAAAAACTTGGAAGAAAGTCATCACAATCCTCTTCTGCATCTTCATTTAAATGCATATCTAGCTCCAACTTTGAATATTCACAATTAGTTTTTGTCTTATTGAGTTTGTTTTTGTCTTTGTGTGAATCATCAATCTCTACATCACTTGAAAATGAAGTTTTGGATTTCTCGCTTGTTTGTCTATTTTGAGGGGGTTTGATTTCTTGTACTCATGCACTCATGTTATAAAGCATAAGTAGCTTTCTTTTCTTAAAACTAAATCTTTTCACCTTTATGCTTTTCAGAAAGTAAAAAGTCCAGAGGTCAAGAATAATAACATAAATTAGTTTATTCATCCTTTTACAGTCTTCCCAATAATCATATTCTTGTTTCATGTGATTATCCATTATGCTGAAAGTAAAAGTCTCACCTTTTCTTTTGTCTGTTTTGCTAAAGACAATCAACAGTACTAATAACATAAAAAATAGTGTTTTGATGTACCTAATATATAATGAATGTGACACCCGCAATTTAAGTTTATACAAATATTGCAAAAAAGTCACTAGTCTCCCAACGTGGGCCCAATCACAAGTAGCATGTGGCCAGTCGACTTCAACCATTTTAAGATTCTAAAATAAGGGTCAAGCTTGTGAAACTTTTCAGAGCTATTTCAAAATTTTGAGTTGAATTTTATCTAGCAAAAACATCTGGATGCAGTTGTCTTTTGTTTTATATCTTTTCCATTTGAAACACTGTTTATTTTTTTTTTATCCTCACATATCTTGCAGCTCTTAGAATTCATTTTATTGATTTAGCTATCCTTTTCAAACTGTCAGCCATAAGAGTAGTTATATGTGCAACACATCTCATGAAGATACTTGCCTTGCAAAAATTTCTATTGCTAATCTTTTTTCCTCAGGTATTTAATCGTAATATTACTCCACCTATTGGGATTGAGACTGGATGTTGTAATTGTTATTACGATAACTTCCATTTGACACCCCTAAGGTTTCACTAAATTGCAGTGGGTGGCCCCCCCATCCCTTCGGTCAAAAAATTGTTATGATATAATTTTATAAAACTTAAATTCAGGTATCCCGTGTAACATAATCCTAACCTCAAGCGATAATTTGATATAACTTTTGAGCAGTAGTGGTGGTCTGTTTATTTTCTGAATAGTAATTTGTACTTGTATTTACGTCACACCTTAGTGGTGCCAAGCGCAATTTACCTTTGTTATTATAGTTGTTATGTATGTAATTGTAGTATCACTTGTGCTTGCCTTGTCAACTATAAAAGTAAAAATTCTATCAATTTCCTAAACAAGCAAATGCATCTTAATTGCCCTACCTATGGCCTCATTCATATATTTATTTTTACTAAACTTACATTCCATGTATTTGATATTTTATTGATTCAACTTGAAGCCTTTGGATTTTAAGGTGCCCCTCCAGACTTCAAGTGTAACTTCCATGCATTCTTTAATCTCATTCACTTAAGAAATTATCATATGCAAATGACATATAATAAGCCACCTCTTATTGGATATATTGTGAGTTTGTCCATCACTAAAACAAAAAGATAAGGAATTGGTATTGATTTTTGATATATTTAAGATGTAACTAAAATAGCCTTAGTCTCTTCTTCATGAGTCCTAATGCGTGCTTTTGCTCTGTGATACACATCATTAATATTTTGTATGTAAGCAACTTGAACTTCTTTATTCTCTAAAACCCTCTAGTAGGCTTTTCTGGCAACTTTTTCACAAGCTTTTTTCATTTATATGAACACGATGTGTAGATCTTTTTGTTTATAGACTTTTCAATCAGACACTTAAGCAAATGTACAGCTTTTAGGTATGAAACCATACTGGTTTCCATAGATGTTTGTTGAATCTAGGGGGTCATGTTACACCATTTCTGTTGCAAGCAGCTATTTTAGAGACTACTAATATTTCATGGTGCATCTATCATATTACCTTTAAATGTAGCCCTTTTCCTTTACCGTGCCTCTTCATTTTTTTGTCTGATAAGTGTTTTACCATGCATCTTTGTCACAAATGGTTCACCAGTGAAGCATTAGTTTCTCATTTTCTCACCGCTTTCACACACATGGATTAGTTAATAAAACTAGAATATTATTCTGATTTGGATCCGTATGTTGTTTACAGTATAACATCTTTGATGTCCCCCGATCTTCCTATATGCGATTACTTTGTAACCATGATCTTGGTCATTGTTTCTCATGGAACTATGTTGGGAGCATGTTAGAAGTTCTAGATGCAGTATATCTTTTAGTGATATACTCTTATCAAAAAGGTTTTAGATGCAGTTGGTAACTTACAATCCAACATACACACATGCACATGCATAAAGGTTAATCTCCTGTTCTTTTGTCCCTTATGCTGTGTTCCAGTCTATGATGTCACCATGAGAATGTGAATTGTTTTTCAGTTGAGGATGTGAGCGACTTGTGGCCTATTGTCAAGACGGGTTTTGAAGAGCGTTTGCCATTCAGAACAGCTTGTTTGAATAACAAAACACGTAATCCTGTGGTTGTGGAGAAACTGCCTGCTGAGTTTATATTGACAACAGATTCAAGACTTCGTAGTCGGTTTCCTCAGGAGCAACTATTATTTTGGTTCCGGGAACCGTATGCAACTATCATTCTTGTTACTTGTGAGGTACCGGACAGTCTCTTTACACTTAACTTTACATCTTTGTTAAAACTTATTCAGTAACTTGATGGGATTTCATCACATCTAGAATAAAGAAAGCTCCCTTTAAAATTCAGGACATTGATCAAACACCTTTACAACCTAAGATTTTATTGTTCATGTGAAGAAATCATTCCCTCCGAATAAGCACCTAAGTTTTCAGTTCATCCAAAAATTGACGAGAGGACCGGTTGTTGGGGGGCGGGGGGGGCGAAACCTTGATTAAATATCTATGTTTTCAGTTGGTTTGGAAAGATAGAATGTAAGTTGTAAATGTTTTCAGAAAAGTGAACATGGGTTACCTACCTGGTTCTTCCCTCTGCTAGTAGCTTTTGCTTAGGTCTACTAACGATGTCAAATATCAATTTGGCGGAATCATCTTGCTTATCTATTGCCATATCCAGAAAATTAATTTCATTTAGATGCTGTGTCGTCTGCCTCTCAACATCAATTTTAGTTTCAATCTCCTTGTTGTTTAGCAAATAAAAACTACATCGCATTTGTCTATGTTAGCTGCTAGACAAGCATAATCAGAAAGCAACTTGTAATGAAAGGTCAACCTGGAGCGGACAATTTTGGGTGATACATTTTGGTTCTATGGTGAATGCTGTTTGGTTTAGAATTCAAATACTACAAACTACTAAATTTTAATGATTAGAGCATCAGCACATCTGAACTTAATTGGTAACCCAATATTGTATGGGTTACATCTAAAGTACATTATGGATTGTACATAGTGAAATATGCACAATATTGTAGGTGAATTTGATAGTATGTGCCATGGAAGTTAATTTGTTGATAAGAGATGAAGCTCAAAGTTATGGCTCAAGTCTATTTGCTACTATTTGGTAGTTAATTTGATTCAATCAAATAAGGGTGTCCCCATTACTTTGTGGGCGTCGGAGGAGGTTTGTATTTATATTCTACCTTCTATTTTTTGGAAAGAAGCTATTTCCACAAATTGAATCCATGATTTCCTGTCACAAAGGAGCAACCTTATTGTTACTACCAAGGCTTGCAATTGTCTATAACCTACTAAAATTCTTCTTCCATAATAGACCCTCATACATCCTCATCAATTGTCTATAACCTTTTCTATTTTTGTAGACCACATATATATCTAATTATTATTTTTTGAATAGTTCTCTTTCTTGTTTTGACTGAAAACAAGGCGTCTATTGTTTGGGAAATAATGATTTTATTTCCTCTCAATGTTCTTTTGTTTTTTTGGCTAGATCTCAATGTTCATATGGCTTGTTTAATTATTATTTTTTTTTATTGATTTTGGCAGAGTTCAAATAAGCTGGTTGCTTGGTTGGGACCTTTATTTCTTAATCTCCTTTTGCAATTCCATTTTTTTGGGCTAAGTTTTCCCCACCAGTTTGATATCAATACATTGGAGGGGTTATAGTTTTAAATTGTTTCTAAGAAAATCTTCCAATCATGGTTTTTAGTTTTCTTTTTTCACTTCAACTTGTTAAAGTATTTCTACTACTAGTCCATTTCCTTACACTTTGGTTTACTCATTTTTTTTTCTTAAACTTTGTGCCTGATCATGAAACTGACTGTTTTTGTTCAATAACATTTCTGCTACTAAGAGATGCACTTTTGACTTTTAAGAATCAGTTGATGGATTAACCAATGCTTTACTTGTTTTACTTCTTTTTTCATCCTCTAGATAAGAGTTATGGTGATGACAAAGCAACTCTACCTAGCATGTTAAACTTAGTTCCTGCCAAGAACCATCTTCCAGAATTAATTACCTGAGATTAAATGGCACTAGTCTTGTCCATCTAGTCTGATACAAGTTATACTTAAATGATATGGCCTAGCAATTTGTTTCCTCCCTTTTCTATTTTTATTGGTGCATCGTTTTTGTTATTTCTTGTTTTGTATGGTCATTTTTATTATCTCTGGCACAGGATCTTGATGAGTTCAAGACGATTCTTAAACCACGCCTGAAACTAATTGTTCAAAATGATGAACGTGAGTGGTTCATCGTGTTTGTGTCTAAGGCTCAACCACACAATGATCAGGCCGCCAAGCTTGCAAAGAAAGTATATGCTAAAATAGAGGTTGATTTCAGCTCAAAGAAGCGGGAAAGGTATGCCTCCAACTGGTTGTGTCATGATTTACTTCTTTGCCAGGTTCTGTATTTTGTTCTCTTGATATCAGTATTAGACCCCTTAGTTATTTATCTGTATAGTGCAGTTCATTGCACAATCAACTCTTTGGACGCTATCTTGTAAGAGCTAGCTGGTTTTGCTACTCATTAATAATTATTCCACTCTTTTTGAAACAATAGGATGCTAGTAATGGATAATTGGACTATATAAGTTGTAAAAAACAAGTTCTTTGTGAAACAATGATTTTCCTTGCTTAAAGCATGCTTTCCATGTCCATTATCATATTATTGTTGTAGTCTTCCTTATTTTTCTTTTCAGCCTTCTGTTTTACTGCATTTCAGATTAGGCCCTTTATTATGTCTTAATGCTTTTCACTTTCATGGTTGATGTTCATGATTATTCAATTAAATTACGATTGAAGTCATACGCATGCTAGTCTTCTATAATCTTACATAGAAGTGTTTAAAAGCAATAGGGTATTGTGCTGTTGTTAGAGTGGTTTACTAAATTGAATTAAAGAGAACCCTTCTTGATGAGTTGGAATCAAAGAATCCAGCAAACCTCAGGTGTATATAATAATATTAGGTTCACTTTATATTGAATGCGGTACAATGCAAGAGATGCATGGAAAGTTCCTATTTCATCCTCTAATGCTCCTACAAAATCTTCACATAGGTGCTGCAAGCTAGATATGCATGGACCAGAAGCAAATTTTTGGGAAGAGTTGGAGTTTAAAATCATGGAATGCATCAGGAACACACTTGATAAGCGAATACAGTTTTATGAGGATGAGATTCGCAAGCTCAGTGAACAGCGTTTCATGCCAGTTTGGAACTTCTGCAATTTTTTCATCCTGAAGGTAATTGCATTGATAAATTTAATGTTCTTGTTATCAACCATGGAATGTTATATGGGGCTACTTTGGCTGCAAGGAGAGTGTTTTTACTGGGAATGTGTATCATTGACTTGCATGCTTGCTTTTTTCAATTATGAAATTCTTTTATAAAAGTTTCTTGCGCTAATAGCTTATGGCTCAAACATATGGGGAAATAAGAGCATACATCCTGCTTAAGAGAAATTTGTCAACTTGTTTAATCTTTTGTGTTCTTTGAGCCCTACATTTGAAGTTATGTGCACATATTTGTCTGGAAGTGTTCTCTTCTTGGAGATATTTCTTTTTCCCTCTTTTGAATAGTAAATTTTCTCAATATCCAGGAAAGTTTGGCTTTCATGTTTGAAATGGCTCATCTCCATGAAGATTCATTACGTGAATATGATGAACTTGAGCTCTGCTACTTGGAAACAGGTGCATATGCATATTTTCCCTGGTTTTTCACCTCTACTACATTGTTATGATGCAAATAGTAAGAATATCTTTCTAATTTCAATGATAAGGAATGTTGGAAAAGTATAGTTTATGCACGTCTCAGTGCATTGCTTTGTTCATGGCATGAATGGTGCAAATTGTATTTATACTTTAAAATTTCGGTGGCAATGGCATTGGCACATCACTGGAAAGGAAAAAGTATGATCTATTGACATCTCATGTATTTTCAGGCTCCAATTTGCTTTAGCCTTTCTATCTTCTAAGTATATGAACCCTTTTCTATCCAGAGGGGAAAAAGAAAAAAAAAGATCCAACTTAATAAATGTAATTGAAAATAATGGCAACTTTTAAAAATTTTGGTTGATATTTACTTGGCAGACCTGAAGTTTAGCCAAATGTATTGCACCTAAAAGGTTCAATATTTGAGGTGCCCTACTGGAGTGCCATGCCTTCTATTAGTTGAATTGTATTCACTGTGTCAGGAACCTAGGATGTATAATAGCTTACAGTAGGGGTCAGTGTAGCAGATTATCCCTCAGGAGTAGTTAATTCTGTTAAGTTGTTAGCAGTAGTTATTTTGCTTCTTGTATTTTTGTTAAGCTGTTGAAGTAATTATATGTTGCCACAATTCCCGCTTCGCACAGACCCTCAAGAAAGACAACAACCCTCAAGAAAGACAATAACCCTCACACGAAATTGGACAGATTAGGAAAGAACAAGAAAACAACACAAACACACAAAGAACACTGGGATTTATCTTGGTTTGGATATCCTTTTAAATAGGAATACCCTACGTCTAGACTGATGAGGCTTTGGTTTCCACTATCTTGAAATCATAAAGATGATACATGCACTGCACTCACAGCCCTATACACAAATTGTTCTAACAGAGATTACAAGAGATTACAAAGCACCAGTGTTTTAAAACGCGCTAGACGCTAGTCGGGCACTAGACTGGGGTCTAGCGCCGAGGCGGACTGCTGTTTTTTTTTTTTAAGTTTTTGATGCAACAGAAACTTATATATATATATTGTTATAAATTGGGAGCACTAGCAGCCTTGTAATCCTCCAAGAAACCGATCAAACACTCCTCAAAATCACTCACAACTCACCAGCCAACACACCACAACACAAACATATAATAAAGAACAGAAATAGAAGCATAAGCAGAACAAGAAAGAAACATCAAATCACATGAGACGCAGCCTTTTATACTGGTTCAAGCCAATTGAATTGGCTCTACATCCAGCAGTCCAACACCCTCCATCGAGCAGCTTTATTTAGTAGAAATTGACCAGTACAAAACTCAATCTCTCATACAATTCTATCGCTCAAGTACAATCCCTCATTTACTCCAAAAAAGCCTAAGAACTCATACATAAGCCTCACTTTTTCTAGAACATGTACTCACAATAGCAACCGAGAGCTTGAAAAGATATTGGATTTCTCTAGACTACCCCGCCTTACCCTCTTATTTATAGAAGAGGTGGAACCCCCTTATAATTAATTAAATATGGGATATTACATTTAGACCCCCAAAGATACAACAATTACACTTAAAGAAATAAAACTCTTAACTGCCTAAAATAAATCCAGCCGATAAATTTTCAAAGCTTGCACTGATCTCCTATCATCTATCTCAAGGCAAACACAACAATTCTCTACCATTTGCCTTGAGATCTTCAACCCGATAGACTGAATATGCCCTATCTCGGAATGATGGAAAAAACCTGATCAAATCAAAACACAAAACACATTAAAGGAAAACAAACAATGCTGTAACTAATACAGTGAAACACCTTTGGATAATTTCCAGCTGCACTTAACTAAACCTGCAACTCTCATTAGAATTATCTTCCTCCTCAAGGGGCTTTTTCTAATGAATATATTCCTAACATCAATATGATTGGTCTCTCCATGGTGGGACTAAATTCTAAACCAATTTGAACTGCCCATTGGCTATCCCAACTTGGCATCACCTTTAGGTTTTCTGCTGCACAAACTGTAATTTATACCCCCTAAAAAATACATGGCTTTTCATCTAGGTACACTCCACCATAAACCAAATCCATACATGATGTTATTCCTTAATTTCAAAGGTTCCATCCTTTTACACAACATCACAGTGAACCTCACCTGGATTGGCCTTTCCAATGCTAGACTTTATTCCTAGCTCCCCAAAAACCGGTCTTTAGGCTTTACCATTGTCCTTCCTTCTCATGTTTGTTTCAAACAAACAAGACTGCTCGAATTTTCTTTTAATTCTTCTCTATCTACCTACCAGTCTACCAAGATATGCTTAAGATTAGGGTAACCTAGGCTGCCTTAAGCTGTCCAAACCCTATTCCAATCTCTATGCCTTAGTATTTCCCAGCTTATCCTTCCTCCACACTCTCAAACACTGATCTAAACACTCAGCTACACTTTGAGAGTTCTATTTGGAGAAAATACCAATGTAGCTGCCTCTCAATATACTAGGCATACCATTGGAATACTCACAGCTTCCACATGCACTCAATTTTAAGCCTTTTGGACTCTTCCAATCTTATATCTTACCTAAGGAATTAGCATCATGGAATTACTATCATTCCTAGAGAGACCTTCTAAGCAATCAACCTTGCTTACCTTTCCCTCTAGCCTCTTATCCCTTGGCTAAACTATAAGATCACTTTTCTCTTAGTTTCCACATGGATAATTAGCTGTTTGTGATATCTATTTGATCCAAAGTTAAGCCTTTATGAGCTGTCATACCTGATGGCCATTTGCCTAGCCTTTCTCCCTAGGCTTTTCCCCATTTCCAGCTTTTTCTTAACTTACAAATAGACACTTACACAACACTCCACCCATTTAACCTAAGAGATCTTCCGCCTACGTCCAAGATTCTCCTCAAATTTACATGGCTCCATGCCATTCATTTGGACAAGAGTGCATCACCTCTTCTTATACAAGTGGTTCCATTTTTCAGCCTATTCCTTAGCACTCAAAACCAGTGCCTAATCATCCTTTACAACCCAACATTCCATACCTCACTGGTACTTTCTTGTGGTTCTATCTATTTCTCATCCTAGGCAACACTCTAAACCTTCTACTCCCTTGCTCATTATCAGTTTGATGATTCTATATCCCTTTCCTTGCTTAGTCTGGATTTTGATCATCATGGGCTACACCATACAAGACAACACTTGCACACACCATTTCCCCTCACTGTTCACAAGGACCCTCACTGCAAGAGCCAAAGCTATCTTAAACACTAGCTTCCTCCCTCTCACAATCCAGCCAAGCTTACACAATGAATATGACCAATTTTTTTTCCAGATTTCCCTATTGCTATACCCTGGTTCATAGGCTAGTTTCGGACATTCCCAAAGGATTATACATGCTGTTTTATTTTTCCAGCATCCCAGATTCCATCCATTGCCCTTAGCATCAGCTAATTTCATGGTAGAGTTTTCTCACATAGGTAAGTGTTAAACCGAGAACTCTAATAAACCAAGAATCACTTAGAAACCTCACCGAATTCAATCAACATTCAAAACAGGAAGGTAAACAATTAGAACAGAATTAAAATAGAAAAGAAAACCAAACCAGATTGTAGCACACATGATATACCCTGGTTCATGCCATCTACATGGCACTACATCCAGCAATCCAAGAAGCAACCAATCCACTAGAATTGTATGCAAACCCAGTACAAGAATACCCCTCTTTTGCCTCTCCTTGCCTCTCGAATACAATACTCTAACAAAAGACAACAAGAACTATAATCACACAGCTCTTTCTCTCGCCTCTCACTGTATCTGAACACACGGGAATGAAAGATACAATTGATTGATGATCGAACTGACCTCCGCACCCAGCTATTTATAAACTAGAGGGGCCGAACTACCTAAGGGAAAATAACTAACTTATAAAAGTCAAAACTACCCTTAGAAATTACAATTAGTTACATTTAAATCCTGATAACTAATTGCTGCCGAATCATCTTTTATTTCTTCCTGATTTCTCCCATAATTCCAGCATTCTATTACTTTGGGCAAAACAGTAACAGTAAGAACCCTAGGCGAACCCTAGGATCCTAACACACTGATATATTTTGGCAAGATCAATTAAGTTCTTAGAAATTTTTTCTGAATTTAGGAGAGCCGCTGACTCATTGTCACCAAAGATGTCTCTATATAGAAAACACCAAGCTTCTTCTCAAGCTTTGTTGCCCCAAATGGCGAAATCTAAGCAAGAGATGGGCTGAGCAAACAAACCAGACAAATTTTCTGCCTCAATCTATCTGCAGCTTTGTATTTAGGTTAGTGAGCGAAAAATATAACGAGAGCTTTTCAAGATCTTGCAAATGAGATAGAAGGCTTTAGTGCCCAAGGAAATGGAGGAAACATCTGGTTAAGAGGGGTAGAAGGGAGGATAAGGATGATTGGCTATGAGGTGCAGTGAGTCAGAAAAAAGCTCCAATCAATGTCCTCCATGAGATAGAGGAGATGATTATTTGGCTTGATGCAGGGGGGATGCCAGCAGGTGGATAGATTAAGTTAAGCCTATCTATAGGAATAATTGTGAGGAAGAAAGACTGCCGCTATTTTGTTCTACAAGAGCAGTCCAGAGGTTGGAGTGTAGTGGTTCAGGTCATGCTAAAGTTTATGCACTCTATTCATCAGATTGGTAAGGATCTCATACAGCTTTTTTAGAATTAGCAGAGGCTCCAGTAGGCTGGAGGTAGAGCTTCAGGTTTCTCAATATTGTTCTCCTTTATATTTCTCCCTAGATAAAACTTGAAGAAAGAGTATGGACCTGGAGAATCAAGGGGGATGATGTACTTCTGGACTGGTGACTTCCTGCTGGAAGGTGATTTAGGCCAAAATATGCTTGGAACTGGCATGGATATAGGTGTTGGGCACTCTAGTTTACTTATTGTACTAAACTTCATTCAGCAACAATGGGGGACATGGTGAGAAATGACGTCAAAGTTGGGCTAGAATATGGATAACTGGTAACCGATTTAATTCCCTAGCCTTATAACATGGTTGGGGTTGATTTGATGGTGAGTTCTCGTGTGGATTGAATTGGGTGTTGGGAGTATGTTTAAAAGATTTTGCTCACGAATGAGGTAGCTAGGGTTTTTGGTTCTCTATGGTGAGAATAAACGAGGTGCACATGCTTCATGTTTGAGGTGTTGTAGGTTATTCTTATATCGACCCTAAGGGTAAATCAGTAAAGGAGCCGGTAGTAGCTGTTAGTTGTTATCTAGCTGGGGGTTAGGAGGTTAGGGGGTTAGCTAACAGTACTGCCTTGCTGTTATTGTTATCTTGGGAGCACATAGAATTAGTTTCTTTAGTCGGAATTCACTACCTCACAAGCACACACAACTCATAGTTTAATTTGAAGATCAAATAGATATGAAGAAAACATAATAAAAAATTGATAGAAATTAATTCAAACCACAGAAGAACACAAAGTCTTATTCTGGTTTAGATTGCCCTTTAGGACAACCCTCCATCGAGCCTTCAAAACCTCCGAGAGCAGCCTTCCTTTGATTTACTAGAATGCGATCAATACAAAACTTCTTCCTCACGATTACAATCTTTCAAGATTACAAAGAACTATTCTATGACACATCCTTTCCTCTTTTGCTTTCTTGTGAGAATAATACATCGCCTTTTGACTGCCTAGCCCATTGTCCTATTTATAGAAGATAGGACGTCAACTTCTAGGTACTTTATAACTGGTATGGATATTACCGGTTTTAACCCCAACTTAATTCTAAATACAAGTTGGTAATTGCCTATCTATACCCTTTAAATTCCGATGCATTCTTACTGCCAATCATCAGGATTACTCGAGACAACACTCTAACAAAGCTCCACTATTGTCTTGAGTAAGATCCATTCCTTTCTTTATCCATCAAAGCCTTGACCTGCTCTCCTTTTGGCTTCAGCATGATATATACCTGATCACCAACACAAACAAACATTAAGAATTTTCAAACAATGCTGTAATTTGGACAAAGGAACCGGTTTGGTAAAAATATCAGCTGCATTATTTTCTCCAGCAACCTTAACTTGGTTTACTTCCTCCTCTTCAAGGATCTCCCTAATAAAATGATACCTAATATCGATATGTTTGGTTCTTTCATGGTGGGATTGATTCTTAGCCAAGTGGATTGCACTTTGGCTATCACACCTTAACTCAACCTTAACATTTCTTCCTAGGAGTTCACCCACAATCCCTTTTAACCGAAGACCTTCCTTAATTGCTTCCGTAACAGCAATGTACTCAGCCTCAGTGGTGGAAAGAGCCACCACAGGCTGCAGGTTGGTCTTCCAGCTTATGGTAGAATTCCATAGTTGAAAAACATATCTGGTTGAGGATCTCCTCCTATCTAGATCTGATGCATAATCAACATCCGAAAATCCTATAATGCAAGGTTCTTCTTCTAGCTTTGGTCCACCATAAACCAAAGCCATATATAATGTTCCTTTCACATATCTCAGTGTCCATTTCATAGCATCCCAGTGCGTCCTACCTGGGTTGGCCATAAATCTGCTAGATGCACTCATAGAGTGAGCCAAATCCGGCCTTGTACAGACCATGCTGTACATTAGACTGCCACTGCATTTGAGGAAGGAATCTTACTCATTTCTCTCATGTTTGCTTTACTACTTGGGGACTGCTTGTGGGAGAGTTTAAAGTGCTGTGCAAAGGGGACTGAAACCTCCTTTGCATCCAACATATTAAACTTCTTAACCAGCTTGCTAAGGTATGTCTTTTGGGATTTTTGTTTCACCATCTAAAGCTTCTTCCAATCCTAAGTTCCCTAGCAAAGCCCTAATTTTCATTTTCAGAGGCCAAAATCATTCTGACTATCAAACTTTTCAATATCATATCTAGTGGCCGACATTCTTGACACTATTTCTATGACAAAAAATTCAAACAATGAAAATCTTTGGCTTTTCTTGATCCTAAAGACTGGCTCTAATACCAAGTTGTTATCTTTGGAGCACTTAGAATTAGTTTCTTTAGTCGGAATTCACTGCCTTACAAGCGCACACAACTCACAGTTTAAACGAATTTGAAGATCAGATAGATATGAAGAAAACATAATGAAAAATTGACATAAATTAAATCAAACCAAAGAAGGAACACAAAGTCTTATCCTGGTTCAGTTGCCCCTTAGGACAACCCTACATCCAACCTCCAAAACCTCCGAGAACAGCCTTTCTTTGATTTACTAGAATGCGATCAGTACAAAACTTCTTTCTCACGATTACAAGCTTTCAAGATTACAAAGAACTATTCTATGACACAACCTTTCCTCTTTTGCTTTCTCGTGAGAATAATACGTCGCTTTTTGAATGCCTAGCCCACTGTCCTATTTATAGAAGATAGATGTTAACTTCTAGATACTTTATAACCGGTATGGATATTACCGGTTTTAACCCTCAACTTAATTCTAAATACAAGTTGGTCACCGCCTATCTATACCCTTTAAATTCTGATGCATTCTTATTGCCAATCATCAGGATTACTCGAGACAACACTTTAACAGTTATGTTAGTTAGGGGTGGTGTTATATTGTTAGAGTTGCTGTTATGGTTGCTGCTAGAGGCTCTATAAGAGACCTATGGCAGTAAGAGGAAGGATCATGGATTGATTGAGTAAAGCATCCTGTTTTCCCTCCCCACCCTTCTCTCTCCCTCTCTACGTCTAAAACCTTTCATTTCCTTCTCCATTTCTCCTCCTTTCTGTTCTGTTTTCTCCCTCCATTTCTGTTATTTCTTCTTCAATTTCCTATTCAAACCCTAGGAAACCCTAGAGTCTTGACATCTTATTGTTGCAAGCAGTTCAGAGTCTTTGGCCCAATTTAAATTTGTTGAATCTAGTGGGTACTATTAAAGCTATTAGAGAGAGGAAGGCCTTGTGTGAATAAAAGTGGGTGTTGAACATGGCAAGGGAGACAGATTGGAAGGGTGAGAGCCCTTAAAACCACCAAAGAGATGTTCTAAAAGCCCTAATTATATCGAAGATGTTGCACTAGAATGCTGGGGGCTAAGGCAGCGGATGTTTATCTTTATCAAGGAATGTCAATAGTGTAATGGCCTATGGCCGCCTCATGGCTGATGAAGTCAGTGGGATCATTATCTCAAATATGGAGACGTGTGTGAATGGGATCATGTTCTAAAGATGGTTTGTATCTCTCTCTTGTATTTTGTCAAGGTGATTGCCTGATTGAGGAAGAGAGTGGGGCCTTGACTAAAACCACTCTAACCCCTGATTTAGATGTCCTTGGAAATTGTATGCAGCAGTAGACATTTTGACCCTGCCTCAGCCTATGTTGCTAGAATGGTCCCGTAACTGCAGATCAGCAAGTTATGGAGAGATCATATGGAGTAAACCAACTCCTGAAGGCGGAAAGAGATTCTTGGACTCCCAGTTTCCTCATGGCAGAAGGTTTCAAGTATGCTTACTGATAATGGCTCACAGGTAGTGCATGGGTTGAGCTAGCTTAAATGAGGCCTGATCTTCAAGGGAGAAATTGTGGAGATATCAGAGTGCCACCTAACAAATATGGAACATGGTGTATGTGAAGGTGTTGCTGACATGAGCATGACTTGGTGTCCAACCTAGGCAGGTGATGAACATGTACAACACTATATAATAATATTTTATTTCATGAAAAGATATATTGCTTTTGACAAGTTGTAAAAGTTGTAGGTCTCTTAATTATTATGTTTTTTTGTTGTTGTAATGTTTATAAAAATTGCAATTCTGGATCCTTGTGTGTCAGCAATACCAGATTTTATTGAAGACATTTCCAAGCTATTGATTTGCGTGTGAAAATTCTCAACTTAGGTTCATCACATCTTCAATCTTTTCCCCCTTTATCATTTCACACAAGTTCTAGAACATGGTATCCTTACTGTACGGGTTTATTTTCCCTTCTATTGTTTTAGACATGTGCTAAGATTTCAAGTAACTTGATACTTGCTAGGCCATCTGATATATGTAGCCTTTCACCTCCCTATTAGGCTGGAGATCAAGACTAATTGAGCTAGATAGTGCTTGTTGTGCCCTACCTATCTCATGAAGATACTCGGGATACCTATTGCTACCAATAAAACTTTGCCTAAGCTCTCTAGATTTTGCTCATTTGTGATTGGGACATCATGGGTTCGACTTGTGGAAACTGCCTTTTTGCAAAAAAAACAAGGGGAAGACTGTGTATGAATATGATCATTCCCCAACTCTTGCAAACTAAGGAGTTTTGTGCACTAGGGATGCCCATTAATCGAAATCTTGGAATGCTCTTCAATGATTGTTCATGCTTTTGCATTTAGTATGCCTAAGAATAGCTTCTTATTTGTTGTAGGAATCCACTATAACATCTTCATTTCTGTTAGTCATATTTCATACATGTTGGTAGAAGTGACAAAATTAACACACACACGCGTGCGTGTGAAGGATTTGAACTGAGAAATCAAGATCATTGCAAATGATCTTCTCCATGTCAACCTGGTTGTCTCCCCAGCTCTTCATTGTCCTCTCTCATTCTTGCAAACTTCCATACACCTTTATCTTTTGGTAGACACAAAGTTGAATATGAACCAAGGAACTCTAGAAGTCTAATTGATGCCCCCGCCCCCACCCCCACACACAAATTAGCCCAAGCAAATTTTTCTCTATAAAGTTCTTGTGAACATTAATGGAAATATTACTTTTGTTATATTATGTTTTCTCAGACATTATTATCTTCTCTAGATTCATGGAATTAAGTTGTTTTTAACTCTTTCTCTCTCCTATCCTTTTCCATTGCGATGCAGTTAATATGAACGGAAAACAATGGGACTTTGGAGGAATGGACCATGGAGATGATCAGGCTGCTCTGCTAAACCCTGGGAATAAACCATTGACGCAGATTATTCAAGATGATTCATTTAGAGAATTTGAATTCAAACAATATCTCTTTGCCTGCCAAGCAAAGGTTTGCAAGACTCAAATAATGGTTGACTTGGGTTGGTTCTATCTTAGTATTGTCTCTTTCCTTCATATTGATGCTTACAATTGAATATCCTTTACTTGAACTTGCTTTTACTGAGCATGCCGTGGCTCACTTTTTTTTACTTCAGCCTAGATTGACATTTAGATGCAATTGTGCATTCTTAGTATAATCTAGAATTATATGCAAAGAAATAGAAAATAGCTGAGTATCTTTAACCAAGTATTGAATAAGGAGCAATAGGAGTATGTTTAAAGGTCCTTTTTTGTGTCACTTGCCATACATTAATAACTAACTAGTTGCCTTTTTGAATAAAATTAATAGATAACTCTTTGTAGCTTTTGTGATCATCATGCAAAAAAAAGGCTGAGTGTTGTACTACAAAAAGTAACATGTATGATTCCAAGGCTTTTCATGCAAGCATTGTAAAAGAAAATTGCAAGGTTGTGTTTGGACAAGGACTTCAACAAATGATGTCATTTGAATTCTAGAAGTTGAAATGCTTGCATTTCAAATTATGTAGTGCGAAATGATATGTTTGAATTTGAACAAGCCTAGAGGAATTAGGAATAAACTCTATGCAAATAGGGGTGAACGGAAAATATCAACTTCACACTTTTTCTATGATACATGCAGCCTATTAAATACAAAAAATTTAACTAAAATCTAGGAATTTAAATTACAAATACAACAATAGATGAGAAATTTTCTCCTAAATTTTTTGCTAAGTTTCCTCGTACTTCTTAGGAATAGATGAAGCCTCGTCTTTTCCTATTTCTTTGGAACAGTTGGGGCTTTATCTCTTTTCTATTCAATCTGGTCTTTCGGTTCTTCTTTATCGTGAATTCCTCTTCAACACTCCTCCTCAAGCTGGTAAATAAATGTCTTTCATTCCATGTTTGCCTCTAATCAGCTCAAATCCTTGTTTGTTCATTGGCTTACTGAGGATATCAGCTTCTTGTATACCTGTAGGAATATATACCAGATTGATACCACCATCTTCAATCATTTGCTTGGTAAAATGTCTATCTATCTTCACATGTTTCATCCGGTCATGTTGGACAGATTATTTACTATACTTATAGCAAACTTGCTGTCACAGTATAGCCTTACAGGAGTAGCATTTTGTATCTTCAAATCTTTCATACATTTTTCCAGCCATATTACCTCACATACACCTTGAGCCATATTACCTCACATATACCTTGGGCTATGGCTCGGTATTCTGCCTCAGTACTACTTCTAACCACTACACTTTGCTTCTTACTCCTCCATGTCACCAGGGTTTCCCAAACCTTAGTGTAGAACCTAGAAGCGGGTTTATGTCATGAACCTAGGGTTCATAATGGGTTGGAATCGGCAATCAGAAGGATCCGATTGATTTAGAACCAAGAATTGACAGATTTGGGGAAGAAAATGAGAAGAAAGAGAGGGAGAAATAGAAGAACCGAAGAGAGAGGAAGAAGAACGAGAGAGGAAGAATGGTAGAGAGAAGAAATTAGAATTTCAATTTATTAATTTTTCAGCATACCCCAACAAACCAATAGCAGTAGCCTTATATAGGCATTACAAGCTCAATAGTAGCCTAGCACATGTACCCCATGTGTTTCTAAAATATCTCCTAACTATTATTATAATACTATTACTATATTGCCCTTTAATTACTACTTGGGTCATGACAATTCCCCCCTCCTTGAGAGAGTTCTTGTCCCCAGGAACTTACAACAATTTAGCCATTGCCCCTCAACCAATACCAACTCTCTCTAGCTTTGTTGTTCTTTCTTTTATCATTCCCTTTTTGGGCCGCTTTTTCTTTGTTCTTGGATACTCCTCAGCTGAAACAAGAATGATAATCAGTGCAATCAAAGATGCATCTTCCTCCAAGGAGCGGCATACCATTTCCCGTGGGTTGGTGATAGCTACCAAATTAAGATAGCTTGTACCCATAGATTGGGGATCCAATATGATGCCAAATCCAGTCAATATATCCTCATCTAGTGCCTTCATTGAATTTAGCTGCTTCTGGTCACAGGCAACAACTGAAACTTGCAGTCCTTCAACCTTCAATTGATGTTGCTCCGCAACCTCAAAATTTTCAACAACATTGTGGCACATTTTAGGATCAGTTCTACACACCTTCACAACATTGGAAGATATTTCAGCTATAAGTAGACCATCTTCATAGCAGTTCTCATCATCAATCTGATTTGTAAACTGATTCTCAACACAATTTTTAGCTTCTTTCTCTTGCAAAATTTGGCCTAAACTGATGTCTTTATAACCTCTCTTTGCTTCTTCAGAATCATTAGTTACCCTTGACAAGTTTTCTTCAGTTCTAGCCAATGGTTCTTTAGTCCCAACATGATTTATCGCTTGTTTAATAACTAAATTTTCATCCACCTGAGGAGAAAAATTTCCAACATTAAGCTTGGTAGCTTGCAGATCTCCATTATCAACTGATCTAGGCTTCCCATCTGGTTTAAAATCATCTGGCAGCTCATCATTTCAGTTGGATGGGGCAGAATTTTCACTGCTGTGTTCACCACGCTCCTGGTTCCACCTTTCCCTCATTTCTGATTCATGCTCCAACTCTTCCATAAAATGATCAATGCTCCTTGCTTCCTTGTTTGCTCTTTCTTTCAGCTTCTCCTCCTGCTGCTCCATTTTTAGGAATTCCTCACTGTTAAAACTTCCGTGATAATCATCAAAGTATTCCGCTGGAAAGTTGTAATGATACTTCTTAGTCAATATCATTACAAGCTCCTGTAGCTTCTTGCGGAACATTCGACCGAATTCCTTGCACTCTTCATGTATTACACTTCTTGTTTCCTTGTCAACTTGGCTGATCCCCTTCTTCTGTTCCTTGTTGCTACCAACTGAAAATGCAGCCTTCTTTGGCTGCCATTGAGGCTCCATTCCAACTAAAAATGAAGCTTTCTTCTGCTGCAATTGAAGGCTCATCTTCTCCATGTATGCACTGCCTCCCCTAGCTTCACGAGTAGGACAACTCGAAGGCCAATAAACAGGAGCTTTGTCCATCCAAAATCCCTTTGTTGAAATTAATTTCAGCAGCCTAAAAATCGAATCGGAATTGTATTTCTGCTTTGTTCTCAATTGCATATGCCTCTTTGCCTTCTGAACTTTATCGTTCCTACCACTGGATCACCACCATAAGCCACCGCTAGAGATTAATTCCGCTAGAAACGTTCCAGCCTCAATCGCCTATTTTCGCAGTCGACCCAACCTCAATCGCCTTCCAATTCCTCATCCTACAGTGCCTGCTTTGAGCGATTGTGATGCACCCAATAAAATCTTTTTCTCTCAACCTATTATGCGTTCAGTTTCGGTTATGAAATCAGACGGGTTAACTACCAGTCCACTTCCCACAACCTAGATTGATCGATTAACTGATTTGCTTGCACACCCTCCCAAATGAAGTCGCTACCCACTGAAATCGTTGCCTAATCACCCACAATTTACCACTGAAACATTGATCATAAAGTGATTTACAAGCAGTAACGTACCTCTACTTCTCGTCTAATTCCAGTAACCCCCTTTCTGGATTGACAAATCATAAACTCTCAATCGCCCAATTAGACAAGGAGAACTGTGTACCCTTGCAACGCTGCCGTTTAGATGGAATTGCACCAGCAGAAGAAGATGAAGATTGGGATATGCTCTGTTAGATCGCTTGAATGTGCTGGGCCAACCCAAATTATAATCACCGATTGTCTTTGCCTTCAAAAGTCAAATAGGACTGTTCAAAATTTCTAGGAAATAATAGCCTTACACCAGCCCAAGAGAATCGCATGCGCCACAATCAACAATTGCAATGGATAGCGACAGCAAACCCCCCTTCCTTGTTCGACCCAATCTTGATCTAGTTGTGTCTATCTTGCTCACCTATAGTAGTTGTCTTCATGTTTCGATAAGAGCCCCCCAGTCGCGCCTTCTTTTTTTAGCCTCAGTGTTGCCTCTCTAGAATGAGTCAGAACCTTCTTCCGATCAGTGTGGGTTGCTCTCTAAGGCCACCGGTTTGTTTCACTAGTATGGGTCGGAGCTTCTGATCAAGGTGGCAGTGCTTGATTGCCACCGGTTTGCTTCACCAGTTGGGATCGAAACTTCCGATCAGAGTTGTAGCTCACTCGGCCGTGAGAAACCCACTGAAATTACTACCTTCAAACGAATCGGAACCACAACCAAGAATTGTTGTCTCTGATACCATTTGTCATGAACCTAGGGTTCATAACGGGCTGAAATCGGCAATCAGAAGGATCCGATTGATATAGAACCAAGAATTGACAGATTTGGGGAAGAAAATGAGAAGAAAGAGAGGGAGAAATAGAAGAACCGAAGAGAGGAAGAAGAACGAGAGAGGAAGAATGGTAGAGAGAAGAAATTACAATTTCAATTCATTAATTTTTCAGCATACCCCAACAAACCAATAGCAGTAGCCTTATGTAGGCATTACAAGCTCAATAGCAGCCTAGCACATGCACCCCATGTGTTTCTAAAATATCTTCTAACTATTATTATAATACTGTTACTATATTGCCCTTTAATTACTACTTGGGTCATGACAATTTACTGTCTTCTAAAGAACCTGCCCAATCAACATCTACAAAACACTGAATTCCTCCGTCTTCATTCTTCTTGAATAAGATTCCCTTACCAGAAGTTATTTTCAGATATCTTAGGATATGATAGACAGCGTTAAGATATTTGCTAGTGGGTGAATGCATAAATTAACTCACTACACTTACTGCATATATAATATCAGGTCGTGTAAGAGTCAAATAAATCAGTTTTCCCACTAACCTTTGATATTTACCCTTCCCACAGCAGTATCTGTCCCATACTTCTTATATTTCCAGTTAGGTTTCAAGGGAGTGCTAGCTGGTTTTCAGCCTAGCTTACCTGTCTCCTTTAGTAGATCCAATGTATATTTCTTTGTGAGATGCAAATGCCCTCCTTACTCCTTGTTACCTTCTTTCCTTAGAAATACCTCAATTGTCCAAGGTCTTTAACCCCATATGATTGCTGTAATTGACCTTTAAGAGCCTTTATTTCCTGCAGATTGTCACATGTGATAATAATATCATCCACATAAACAATTAGAATAGTTTTCAAACCATTTGTAGCATGTTTAGTGAACAAGGTGTGATCCGAATGCCCTTGTTGATACCCTAGCTGGTTTAAGGTTGTGCTAAACCTTTTAAACCATGCCCTAGGAGGCTGTTTCAGCCCATACAATGATTTCTTTAATTTGCACACTCTTCCTTTTTCTTCAAAACCAAGAGAAATCTTCATATATGTCTCCTCTTCTAGGTCACCATTGAGAAATGCATTTTTTATATCTAATTGAAGCAATTCCCAATCTAAATTAGCTACCATGGATAACAATACACGTATAGAGTTGAGCTTTGTAACTGGTGCAAAAGTTTCATTGTAGTCTATGCCGTGTGTTTGGGTAAATCCTTGGGCTACTAACCTAGTCTTATACCTCTCAATAATTCCATCAGATTTGTGTTTAATTATAAAAACCCATTTGTTGCCTACCACACTTTTTATTTTGAGATAAACTCACCACTTCCCATGTACCATTTTTCTCTAGTGCTTCCATTTCCTCCATCACTGCCCTTTTCCAATGAGGTGTTTGTGGGGCCTCATTGATATTCCTAGGAATTTGCACTTCTTCAATTCTATCTGTGAATGCCCTGAAACTTGGAGATACTTGAGAGTATGCTGCATGATTAGAGATAGGATATTTAGGGCATGATCTTACCCCATTTCTCCAGGCAATTGAAACATCTAAATCATGCTCAGGCTCTACAGGTGGCTCTGTATTTTCTGCACTGTCTGCTCTTAACATTTTCATCAATAGGGTACTGCCACTTTAGCTTTTTTATCCTCCTCAGGTACCGGACCTTTTTCTGGGGTCAATGAATGTCTTTGCTTTGATTCAGAGTCCTTTCTTCGAGAGTACACCTAAAAAGGTGGCTGAGATTTAGCAGCAATTTCTTTTTGAATTTGCTCCTGCTGTTCTCCCCCTTGATTAGTTACTCAATTAGGAATAGGAGTATGTTAAGAGTAGAAACACAATACTCTCTAGGACACTCACACTCAAGGATAGAGACTCACAACCACTCACGTCAACAAGAAATACAAAACACAAAAGTAAAGAACAGAAATCAGCATCAAGAACACCACAAGATTATCCTGGTTCAGTCTCAAATGAGACCTATGTCCAGATTGGCTTGGCCTTCACTTTTCCACTATCTTGTATAGGTTGATTACATGTGCCTTTGACAGAACTCTCTCATAGCCCATATATCCTGAAAACTATAGAGTTCCCAACCTAGAGTATACATAGCAATACCTGCCTCACTCTTAAGCGCACAGCCAAAACAGACCCACTCGCTCACAAGATAGAATTCCCGCATAAAGCACAAAATGAAGTACTGCATAACAGCCCCCTCCTGACTCATAAGCCATAGGGCAGGAGTTACAATAATAGAAAATAATGCCCCCCCAACTGACCGTTACCCCTAACATTAGGCCAGCTGTCCTTCTAGAAGACTTTTCCTAACCAACTAAACAGGACATAAACAACACTATTTTTACATAAACTTTTTGATATCTATTCCACTAATCTAGTACAAATGTTCTAACAAAATCTCCCCCCATTTGCACTGGATTAGGCCTTCCTCAGGATCCTGCACCCTTCCCATTGACCTGCATCTTCATTGTCCGAGCTGCAGTAGTTGTATACAGTAGCCTTGTTGTACTTGATAGGGTAGACCCCACAACATCATTATATTTGAGCTGTTACATCATTGTTGCTTAGGAGATCAAAACTCTATATTTATAAATACATATGTATGTGCATATATGTTTATATATATCATACATATACTGTATATAATATCCATGTATATGTATGTATATATATACATGCACATATTTATACATACGTGTACATATATATAAATGTGTATGTATATACAAATGTGTACACATCTGCTCGCAGGAAGAACCATTCTACAAGAGCAACTAATGGTTCCTATACTCCCTTGAGAACTCCCAGCTTCCTGGAACTATCCCTGGACCTGAGACCATCATCTTGTATTGTACTGAAGACTGCCCCTCTAGTAAAAGTTGAACGATCCACAGCAGGAGGAGATGGATCTATTTTTTTTTTAGGGAGGTTTCGCAAATAGTTACTTTCGAGCCAAAGCCTACACCAGACTACAGGGCTTGCAGCAGCCAACCAAGAACCAGCTATATTGGCAAATAGACGTGGAGAATCACCTTTTGGAACAAATTGTGAGAAGGGGAAGGAGTGACTGTCCATTAATGTTTCAGAAATGGCAGATGATGAGTCACACTCATATTGGGCTTCCCCAACATTTTTCTTTTCTATATTCTATAATAATGAATAAGGAGTTACTCTACACTCAAAAATAGAGATTAGTGCCTTGGGAGAAGATAGAAATGCTTGTGTGTATATGCATCTGTATATGTGTACACACACATATATACATATACAGACATATATGTTGTGTCTGTGTGTATACGTGCATGTGTATAGTGTGTATATATATTACAATATATTTTGTATATATACACTATAAAATATATATACGCATATATCTATATACAAGTATACATATATTGATATCTATATATATACATATATATGTATACATACATAGATATATATTCATATAAGTGTACATATATTTACCTATATACACATATATAGGTAGATATACATGTATGTACGTATACACATACGCATGCATATACATATATATAATATGTATACACATATATACATGTGCATATGTTGGCATGCTTACATTTATAGATACATACATGTACGCGCTTATAAATGTTGTAGGTATAGTTACATTCTTATATGTATATGCACATGCATATACTATCATGTAAGTGCGTATATGTTTATATACTTATATATCTTGAGTCCAAATGACACATCTTTTGTGGTCATTTGAATTTTTCTTTTTTGGGTCAAAATCCTCTTTTCTTCAAAGTTCTACCAAATATTATATTTGGGATTTTAAATCCCAAATGACAAATGACTAGCCCAAATGACTAAAGAGTAATTTGTTACTTGAATTACAATATTGATATTGTGAAGATGCAATTTTTGTAGCTTTGATATAAGATAATGATGCATAGAATGAAACTGGAGTCTTGGTTAAGTGAGTAATGACAATGGAATTGTTTACAGATATTAGTGCCAATTTTTAAGTGCAACCAAAATTGAAATAAAATAGAATTACTTAGTGTTGCTGATCTATTGGGTTCAAATGAAACTTAATGTCACATTTGGTTGCAGTTCCAAAAACTATTTCTGTTTTTGTTCCTGGAAACAACCTAGAGAACATCCTTGGTGAATTGTTCCTCGAAACTATTATAAAATTTTCTGCAAACACTAGTTCAGGAACCAAGGAAAAATTGCTTTTCAAGCTTGGAAATGCTATAAGAAATTTCACTTTTTATTTGTTTCATTTCTGAGTTAAATGGAAGAGGGAAAAAAAAAGAAAAGAAATCTGAAGCAGAAATTTTCAGAACCAACCAGAGTGAAACGTGTCCATGTGCATGGTGTTCAAAGATGGAAAAAGGATATTGACATTGTTGTTTTCCCTCCTTCAAAGATATTCCAATTAAAGCAGCTCAAACAGGTTTAAAAATTGACTCCCAGAGACTTCATATACTCAGTTTATCTTATATTTCTTCAGCCTCTCATTGAACTATGTTTCTGAATGGTATTTATAATATAATATTGGTATTGGAAAGATGTTTTTAATTGGATGCTAAAAGATGGTCCTTTGGATTGTATAGCAGTTTTAAATGCAATGATGATTACACGGAAATTACCTGTTCTAGAATATAAACTTTGCAGGAATATATTCTATGATTAATAATTTATTGTTTTTTGACCATGAAAACAGAGATCTATACTAGAAGGAAGTAGGGTGAAAAAAAGTATCACTTGCTATGGAAGGTGTTAGAGATAAACAAAAGGATTATATACGGTGTTTGTAGGATTAGGAAAAGCTTATTACAAAGTCCCTAGAGAAGTCTTATGAAGGGTCTTAGAGAAGAAATGAGTCTGATTTGCTTATATACAAGTTATTAAGGACAGTTTCATGGAGCAGAAACCAGTGTTCTAAAAGGCGCTAGGCGCTACTCGGGCGCCAGGCTGGGGCCTAGCGCCTAGGCGGGGCCTAGGAAAATTGCTATTTTTTTTTTTTTAAATTTTGTGATGTAATTTGATGTTATTTTCAATTAAATCAAAGTTGAAAAGCATTAATAATGCAACATAAACCAATAATACAGCAATAATGGAATGATAAGTGAAATATAGAATTAAGCATGAGAAAATAAATTGTTGTAGATCAGTTCTAGGTTCAATAAGACAAAAGCAACAATAATGCAACATAAACCATACTTGAAGAATTTAAGTATCTAACTATCTAATTAGACTTCTTCCTCTCCATATTCTTCTAATACATGATCTTCATCAGACTCAAAATCAAATTCATTGAGCTCTTGCTCATCTTCTTCTTCTTCTGATTGGAAATCTTCATGAAGCTCTCTCATCCTAGAACTTCTTCTAGGTTGAAGCATCTCGTCTGCTCCAGATGCTTCACCAACCACTTCCCAAGTAAGCCCCGTACCAGGATCAATTTCTTCATCATCTTCTCCTTCAACAATCCATCTTTGTGCATTGCTGGCATCACTAGCAAGTAGTACATCAACATTCCTTTCCTTCTCCCTCTTTTGCTTGTTCATCAGTTTTGCATTAAATTGGACATAGACAAGATTGTTCAATCGATGCACATCTAGTTTATTTCTTTTCTTCTTATGTATCTACATAAATAAAATAAAAGTAATATCACTTTAAGTCTTTAAATGATAGGAATAATGAAATTAAAGTATTAAAAACGTTTTAAAGTATACACTAACCCCTTCAAAAGTGCTCTAATTTCTTTCACAACCAGACGAACTACTGGTTAACGAGAGGATCCTTATCGCCATTCGTTGCAAGTTTGGAGTGTGATTTTCATAAGTTATCCACCATTTAACTACATAGGTCAAACAAGTATAAAGTAAATAAACTTATACACAATAGAAACTATGAAAATGATTAAATAAATTTTATACCTGGATTATAATTGTCATCATTTTCTGCACACCCTTGAGTTGCCCACGATTTTCCAAAAGTTCCTTCTTTATGAGTATATTTTGGCAACTCAATATTTACAACATGGCCTTGCAATTCACCATTGGCATCATAAAACATCTCCACACAGTTAAAAAATCCATCAATGACTTCATGATCAAGTTTTATACCCATATCCTTAAAAAAGTAATAGGGATTCAAAAGGGAAGCCACAAAATGTAGTGGACTATCTAGCCTATCTTTCACCCTTGCTTCAATAATCTCTATAATAGGCTGATAGTTCTTCTCAATATTATTTATTGCCTCCTTAATAGCTTCCTTTGCATGCTTAATCTCTCCATATAAAAAGCCCATAGAAGGCTTTTTAGCTGCATCAACAATTCAAAGCACCTTCACCAAAGGAGCAAAAACCTTAAGCCATAAATTCACACCATTCCAAAAAGTAATGCTCATCACAGTAGCAGATGTTGCTTTCCCTTTAACAGTCTTTGACCATTTGCACTCATCTCATTTAGAGCTAGTAAACATTGTCCTCATTTGAGCTTTTTTCTCCATCAAATTTTGCAAAGTAGGGAAAGAAGAAGCGAATCTAGTGACTCCCGGTCTCACAATATCCCTCTTCTTTGTAAATGATCTCATTAAGGACAAGGTCTTATGGTGTGCATAAATGAAGATTGTCAAACTCTTGGCCTGATCAATGACTTTTTTAAACTTCGGTAGTTTTCCAATACTTTCAAGCATCAAATTGATAGTGTGAGTAGCACATGATGTTCAAAAGATATTTGGCCTCTTCAACTTCACTAATTTTGTCGCTCCCATATTGTTTGCAGCATTGCTGTTACTACTTGGATGACATTTTGTGGGCCAACTTGCTCAATGCACTTGTCCACATATTCAAAAATGAGTTCACTTGTATGTGCTTCGTCTGAAGACTCTCTGGAAGACAAAAAAACAGTACTTGTATTAGAATTAACACATAGGTTCATGATGCTCCTCCTATTTCTGTCTGTCCAAGCATCTGTTATAATTGAGCACTTATTTTGTGCCCACTCTTCTTCATGCTTCTTTAGTAATTCTTTAGTTCTATCCACTTCTCCCTTTAACAACGGTTCTCTCAACTGGTATTGACTGGGAGGTTTGAAGCCCGGGCTAAATTGACCAACCGCCTCAACAAATAATTTGAAGCTATCATGATCTATAGCATTGAAAGGAATACCAGCTTCATACACTCATCTAGTACAATACTCACGAACAGTCTGTGTTCTTTCTTTAAAGAGTGCTTCATTGATATTTTGCTGCCTTTTCATCAAACAAGTTTCAGGATTGATGGAGGTTGCAAACTTATCCATAGGGCCAAGAGTATGGGGCGTTTTATTGCTACCTAACTCTTTCAATTCATCTTCATCATCCCCCCCTTCAGAAATATTAATAGAAGATCTCATCAAATCTTCCTCCTCCTTTTCATTCTTCTTCTTACTCTTTGCCTCGGCAATAGCATTCTTGCATTTGGCTTTACCATCCAGAGAAGATTTTGGACATGCAGAAACATTTCTGGAAATATGACCTATGTGTTATTTTATTCTGTAAACTCCGCCAGACATAACTTTACCACACAACTTACATTTAACTTTATCCATATTCTTCAGATCAATTAACATTCCATACTCCCATCCAATATCATTGGACTTCCTTTTAAAAACTGAATCTGCATCAGACGATGCTCCCGTACTTCGAGTCCCGTCTGACATTTTTAATTTAATTGAAGAAACTTGCAATAGAAACCTATATATAACCAATAACCTCACTTAATATTCAAAATAACAATAACATATCATGGTTGTAAAATAATCTAATGATTCAAATTAAGATAATAAAATAGCAAAATAATTTATGTTTACAATATAATAAAAACAAAAATATAATCAATAATAAAAACATCAATATACTATAAGCAAATAGCGGATTTTTTGGAAATATTATGGAATATATATAATTAATAATAAAAACTAAATATAAATCTAATAATTATATATAAATAAAAAAGAAAAATGAAATAGAATAAAAAATAAAAAACATAAAAAAGAAACCTGAAACGTAGCAAACACAAAACCCAGAGAGAGAGAGAGAGAGAGAGGGGTTATGAGTCGACGGAGATGGAGCTTGATGGCGAGGACGGGGGCGGCGGTGACGACGCTGAGACAACGAGGACGAGGAGGACGCGATGGATAAGAGGTGGTGTCGATGAAGCTTGGCAGTGAGGATGGAGCTGGACGCAGCGACGACGGTGAGCTACTGGCGGGCCGATGAAGCTTGGCGGCGTTGAGGCAGCAGTGTTGAGGTGAGAAGAGAGTGAAGAGGGGGAGACGCTGACAGGTTCGATTTAATGATTTAGCAAAAAAAGCCCTAAAAAGCTGATATTTAAAGCCAACGAATTGGGCGCCTAGGCGCGTTGGCCGACTAGGCGCCACTTGGGCTGCCTAGGCACCCAAGCCGGTTGATTACTCGGGCCGGCACCTAGGAGGCCCGACTAGGGCAATTTCGGGGCGGCCAAGGGCCGTCTAGCCCGATTTTTAGAACACTGGTAGAAACACATGTTAGAATACATGGAGGAGATACTTCTTTTTAAAGTACAATTGGATTACTTCAGGGATCTATATTAATCCATTATCTTTTTTCCCTAGTAATGGATGAACTCAGTAAAAATATTCTGGCAGAGATGCTTTGGCATATGCTATTTGCAAATAACATTATGTCGTTGGATCAGACAAAAGGAGAATTGAATACCAAAGTTGAGGTATCGAAGAAGACTTTAGAATGTATAAGTTTTAAGTTCAATAGATTGAAAACTAAATATAGGAAATGTGAATTTAGTTAATATATGCATGTAGATGATGTTATGGTAAAACTCGAACACTAAGTCATTTGAAGAAAATATTAGTTTAGATATCTTTGATTGATCATCCAAAAAGATGGAGGAAATAACAAGGATGCCATACATAGAATTAGGGTGAGATAGTTAAAATGGAATAGGTCACTCAACATTTTATGTGATGATAAGATTTTGTTAAAATTGAAAGGAAAATTTATAGGAAAGACCAACTTTGTCATATAGCACATAGTGTTGTCAGAGAAGCACTAATATGTGCAAAATATGAGCATAGGGGAGATGAGGATGTTAAGATGGATATGCGGCCATACAAGAAAGAACATTAGAAAAGAAGTTATTAATAATAAGGTTGGAGTGGTTCTTATTGAAGATAAGATGTGTGAGACAATATTAAGATTGTTTGGTTATGTGAGAAGAAGTCCAATATAGGCTTTTGTGAGAAGTGTGGATGGAATTAAATAAGTTTTTAGCAAAAGAGAAAGAAAGACCAAGGAAATTTGGTGGGAGATTCTTAGGTTATAGATGATATGCCATGGATAAAAAAAAATTGGTGAGCTAGAATTTGTCTAGCTGATTCTACCTAGTGGATTTAATGCTTGCTATGTTGTTTGTTTTATTGCTATCTCTGTGTGGTCTCATCTGAATTTTGTTTCTCATACTTTATTTGTAACTTACTCATTCTGACTTGAGCCCTACTTACCCAAGTTTGCTAAAATCCTTGCATATTGTTAATAAACTTAGTACATTTGTATTTTTCTCACGTCTTATAGGATTTTTCATTCTCTAATGATGTTTGAATGATTGAAATTAAACACCTCAATTTGCAGCTATTGTTCAAGCTGAGTCGTCCCTTTGAAGTTGCATCCAGGGGCTATTCATTTATCATCAGCTTTTCTAAGTCACTGGGACAGCGTGAGGTGTTTGATGTTTTTTTTTTTTTTTTTTACTTACAGCAGTAATACTTATTTTTTAGCTTCTGTTAATTTTATTTATTCTGACCTATCTTCTTTTTCTTGTTCTTGCAGAGTATGTTACCCTTCTGTATGCGTGAAGTTTGGGTAATAACTGCTTGTTTGGCTTTAATCAATGGAACTGCCTCTCATTATAGTGATGGACAAGTGACACCTGATATAGAAAAGGAGTTTTACCGCCTACAGGGTGATCTTTATTCTCTTTGTCGGGTTAAGGTAAAGTTTCTTTGCCCAAGAACTGACTTTCGAAATTTCATGCTCCATACTTTTCCGTAATATCTTATATCTTGTGAAAACTGCAAAACTTGCTCACTGGACCAAATATTTCTGCATAAGCCTGATGCTATGTTTCGTGCTTTTTCCATGCTTTTCTTCACTTATTCTTTTTATAAGTTTAATGCTGTGAATTGGTACATATTGAAGTGTACTCTCTTATGTGTCAGTTCATGAGGCTTGCATATTTAATTGGTTATGGATCTGACATTGAAAGAAGTCCTGTCAACAGGTACAAACTTAACTGGTTTGCATAAGAACTCTATTTGAGTCTTTCTTTGATTTGGGTTTCTGGCTTGGTCATGCTTTTGAAAGTAAGAATGTCAGCATTACCATTGAGTTCCTCTCATGTTGCTATGGTCTCTTAATTTCATATTTGTGTGCTAAACATTTGTCTGTCTGTTCAGTGCTTCTCTCAGCATGCTACCTTGGCCTAAGCCAGCAGTTTGGCCTTTAGTTCCACCTGGTGCTTCGTCTGAGGTTCTTGCTAAAGAAAAGGTGAGCTTTTTTATTTTTTAATATAGATATTTGACTAATAAAAATTCTGACAATGATGACAAATATAAACTAAACAAACAGATATTGTAGTTAATGATCCATTAGGGATACTGATTTTTTGCATGTGCATGAATTGAACTTGGATAAAGTTAATTACATCGCCTCACCTGTATTATAGCCCCAATAACATCCTCACTAAGTGGCGCATTTTGGTTCTTGGGCTTATATGGCTCAAAAATAGGGTAGCTTTGATAAAATGTTTTAAAGAATATGCTATATTTTGAATGGGCACTTCTTCTGGGACTTGTCCTTCCTCGCCTCAGTTAACATGTCAACCATGCAATAGTATTTCTTTCTTTTTTTCTCTCAGAGCCGTGCGATACCATGTGGTAGTATTACTCCTAAGATAATGTTGTTTTATGTGTTCCTTGAATTCATGCAGATGATTCTTCAAGCAACACCGAGGGTTAAGCACTTTGGAATTCAGAGGAAGCCATTACCTCTAGAACCATCTGTACTTTTACGGGAAGCTAATCGCCGAAGGGCTTCTCTTTCTGCTGGGAATGTGTTTGAATTATTTGATGGTCTCCCAATTACTGATGGGTAATTGGAGTTACTATAACGCTATACACTATTTGAAGAGATGCAATTTCTGTTTTAGGGGAATACAAGTCAGTGTGGTCCAGTGTTTGATAGACCTACCTTAATTTCGTTTGATCATTTTTGATAACCCTTTTCGTTTTGCAATTTATTCAAGAAGTCATTACCTTCAGATCCTTCGAACTTTTATTTATTTTTTTTGAGTCCTTATCCAATTGTTATGTCCTGGCAGATCAGGTTCAGATGTACCTCCTAGGATGTCCCCGTCGGCAAATATGCATAAAGTTTCTATGTCAAGAACTAATTCTTCGCCAGGAAACTTTGAGAGCTCCATTGATCGACCTATGAGACTTGCTGAGATCTATGTTGCTGCTGAGCATGCCCTGAAGAGTACAATTTCTGATCCTGATATTTGGAAGTCACTATCATCTGTAGAGGAGTTTGAGGTACAATTTATACTTAGTCAAGACAGGAGTATTTTGTTTGCAGTTTCTATCCTTGCAAGATACCTTTCGTAACACATTCTCATACTTTGTTACCTCTATATGTTTTAGCTTATTTGTTTCTGATTATGTCCAGATACTTCTATATTCAAATAATATGCTTGTTAACCATATGAATTGTAGTTGGATTCTTTCGCTTTAGTTCTATTAAAAGCATTGCATCAGAACATTTGGATTAGTGGCTGCAAAGGTTCTTGTTTATTCTTACTCACCATTTTAGTTTATGAGAAAGTGTGAATCTCTTAGAGCTTTCTCAGCTTTTAATGATTCTTAAATGCAATACCTGCTACAATGTATAAATACTCGGGGTGGTGTGCACATGCGTGTGAGAATTTTGTGTGGAATAGGGTGGTGTGGACATGTGATGCATGTCAGAATTTTGTGTAGAAATTAAGGTCTAATAACTCCAATAGTTATTTTAAGCGGGAAGTTTGAAAACTAGGTATTTGTTCCTATTTTTTATCCTTACAAGTAATTTTAACCACATTTATTTACATAATAAAATTTAATATTTTGATTGATATTTTCAGTATAATAAAAATCTGATGGGTTTTCACCCTTGGACATGACCTTGCCTTGCAATAACGTTGTGGATGTTGACAGTTGATCCTGTTCACCTTTGTGTTTGATTGGGCATGTGTAATATGGATACTTTGTCTGTCAGAACAAATATCTAGAGCTATCAAGGGGTGCCGCTGAAAATTATCATCGTTCTTGGTGGAGAAGGCATGGAGTTGTCCTTGATGGTGAAATAGCAGCTGTCTTCCATAAGCATGGGAATTTTGATCTTGCTGCAAAGTCGTATGAGAAGGTTTGTGCTCTCTATGCTGGCGAAGGATGGCAAGATTTGTTAGCCGAAGTCCTTCCCAATTTAGCAGAATGTCAAAAAATACTGAATGATCAAGCTGGCTATTTATCATCTTGTGTGAGACTGCTGTCACTGGATAAAGGTCTATTCTCAACCAAGGAACGTCAAGCTTTTCAGTCAGAACTTGTCTTTCTTGCACATAGTGAAATGAAGCACCCTGTGCCCCTAGATGTGTCATCATTGATAACATTTTCTGGCAATCCTGGGCCACCATTGGAGCTGTGTGATGGGGATCCTGGTACCCTATCTGTTACCCTCTGGAGTGGCTTTCCTGATGAAATAACTCTTGAATCACTTAGTCTCACCCTGATGGCTACAAATAATGCAGATGACGGTGTCAAGGTACAATTTCTAAGTGACAATTTTATTTGCTTTCGAGTCAGCTGTGCTTAATCAGATGCATTTGATAGCATTCCTAATATTTGATTATCCATTCTGATTTTTAGGCAATAAGGAGCTCTGCAGCTACCATACTAATGCCTGGCAGAAATTCTATCACTCTTTCTCTACCTCCACAAAAACCAGGTTCCTATGTCTTGGGGGTTCTTACTGGGCAGATTGGTCATTTGAGATTTAGATCTCATAGTTTTTCAAAAGGTGGACCTGCAGATAGTGATGATTTTATGAGTTATGAGAAGCCTACTAGGCCTATCTTAAAGGTATTGTTGCTATTAGTTGATGGAAAGTCAAAATAGATTGAAGTAATGTTTGTGAAGACAAAATCAATGAGTATGAGGATTACTAGTCTTCTTTCATATTTCTGTTATTTTATAGTCTAGTTTGTGATTATGGACTGTGTGGCTTATTTATCTAACCATCTAATGGTGCATTTCCATTTATAGGTCTTCAAACCAAGGTCTCTGGTTGATCTTGCTCCGGCTGTTTCATCTGCTTTGCTAATTAATGAACCTCAATGGTTTGGAATAATTATTAAGCCAATTAAGTACTCCCTTAAGGGTGCTGTCTTAAATATTGACACTGGTCCTGGTTTGAAGATTGAGGAATGTCATGCCATTGAAATGGAAAGATATGCTGACATATCGCAAAATCGAGCTGACGTAGTGTACTCAGATGATGCTAGAAAAACTGATTTTACTGTTACTGAAGAGTTTAAACAATTAACTCTTCAGGATGGAAGAATTGAGTTGCCAGAATGGGCAAGTGGTATAAATTCTGTCCTATGGATTCCGGTACGTGCTATTAGTGATAGTCTTGCTCGAGGAACAAACACAGGTTAAACAATGCTACATACTTCTGTTGGTTTCCATATGCTTCTGAAGTTTTTGTCATGTTCAAATGTTAAAACAAACATGCTGTGTTTCTTAAATGGGCAGCTATTCCCCTACAACAGAGTCTTGTGGATGGGTTGAGGACAATAGCTTTGAAACTTGAGTTTGGAATATCACACAATCAATCATTCGAGAGGTAGTTATTTTCTTTGAGATCTTGATGGAGCTTTTGTTAGATTAGGGTTTCGAACCAATGTTCATCTGAAGTGCTTGGAACTGATTGACAGGACGGTAGCTGTGCATTTCACCGACCCCTTCCATGTGACTACACGTGTAGCAGACAAATGCAATGATGGTACTTTACTATTGCAGGTATTATGTCCCATTTTGCATATCTCATCTTAAAAGATGCCAAGCTAATATTGTGGCTGTATAACTTTCTCTTGAAGAGGGAAGGGGAGGTTGCATATTAGGCTGGAGTGCTGGGCTTGCCAAAAATAGGCATGGCTAGCTTGTACTGGGTCATTATGCATTGTTGTTTGACCTGAATGCATTTGTGCTGCTCTAGATTATTTGAAGTAAGCACACCCATATCTCATTTGATTTGTAAACTTATTATATTGCCATCCTGCCTCCAGGTGATACTCCACTCTCAAGTGAAGGCCTCATTGACCATCTATGATGCTTGGTTGGAACTTCAAGATGGATTTGCTCATACTGGACAAGGTGATGGAAGACCCACTTCTAGCTTCTTTCCACTCGTTGTCTCCCCTACATTCAAAGCAGGAATGATGTTTAGTATATGCTTGGCAACTCCAATGGCTGAAGGTAACCTATTTCTTTTCTTCTGTGGTATTGGTTATCAGTTAGCAACTTAGCAACCTAGGTACAGATACCGACAGTATTGACATTGACAAGGGCGTTGAATGCCCTAACTCTTGAAAACTAATCCATTGTATATGTGCATGCATTTGCAAGCTTAATCAAATCCTCTTTGATATGAATATACCTAAAGTTTTATGTGCTAATCTATAATGATGGAATTTTTTTTGTGGACCCTACAAAGCTAGCCCTTAAGTAGCTCTCTCTCTCTCTCTCTGGGTTCTTGCCTTGAGCTCACTGAAATTTTCTGGTGCCTTGTTTCTAATATCCTAAACAAGGCAATTGGGTTTCCCTCAGTTCATGTAGCAGGGTTAGTCATCCCTTTCCTCTTCCATGTCTGGTTTCTGCCGTCATTCTGATAACATGTGAAGATACATGGTCATTCTGCAGTCATTGAACAAGAAATCCTGCATGCAGCTCCAATATGAGCATGAGTTCTTGGTCAATTATAGCATGTGAAATATTATTACTTGGAAAGTACCCAAGCCTTGATGAGACAATTCATTCAGATATATTAAATCCTCATGTAAAAGTAAAGCGTTCAAAGTTGAACAATTTAATTTCGTCCTCTTCCAACTCTGCATTAATCAAAGAATTCCTGGTTTAATCTAAGAAACAAAGTATGATTTGTTTTTTGTCCGTAGATGATTGCTCTTTCAGTTTATTTTCATCTTCCACCATATCTTCTCCCCCTGGAAACTGAAAGCCCTGTGGGCCCAAAGTTCTGTCTTGTAAACAGGCTATGGATGACACTAAGAATTACTCGTTCCTTACTCTAATTTTTTTCCCAGCAATGAAATTCTGACTTCGAAAGGGAGTAAGGATTAAATATATTTCCACTCAAATGATTAGAGTATTAATTTCCCAGTCCATCTCTATATTTTGCATTGTCAAATGCTTTCTTTTTATCCAAAAAAGTTGATATTGCAACCAGTGGTGGAGCCAGAAATTTTAGGTAGCGTGGGCAAAAATTAAACCCTAAACTCTAAATTCGGTCTAAAATTAAATAATATAAAAAATTAAAAATAATATAATATTAAAATATATATATCAATAAATAATACAATCGACGTATTTTTATATTTTAATAACGTCACATAATAATATCATTATTAATTTTATTAAATATCTATTTTTTAATATACATAACTAAGTTGTTGTTCAATCATTAATCTCCAATTTGATTGCGCAATCGAGTCTTGATAAACTTCATGACAGACTATCATTCAATTGTTGATCTCCAGTTCAATTACGTAGTCGAATCTTGACAAACTTTATGATAGAAAATATGTTTTCTGCCATATTTTCAAATATGTAATTGATAAATTTGTAACAAAAAATAAAAAAAATTAATCCCTTTAACATACACAAAAGAAAAGTGGGTCAAATTTTCATATATCTTATTTTTAATTTTCGGCCAATACTAAAAAAAACCACTTGCAGTCGCCACCAACTATCATGACCAATGGTTTTTGACATTCAAAGGCAATCACTCGACACTCTTATTCCTATCGACCAACATACACAAAAAACCAATCAAATCTAACGGCCAAATTTCATAAATCTAAGTTTAAACTTTTGGCCAAACTCAATGAGCGTAAATGCACTGGGAATTGCCACCAACCATCGTGACCGGTGGTTTTTGGCAATAAGAGTCAATCACCCGACACCCTTATCTTCATCGACTAATATATCCAAAATTTAGATTTTTTTAAAAATTCAGGGTGGGCATTTAGAAAAAAAAAATTAAAAAATACTAAATTATTATATATAATATTTTTTTTTAAAAATCCAGGGTGGGCAGTTGCCTACCCTTGGCTGCATGTGGCTCCGCCACTGATTGCAACAGTGTAATATGTGTTCCTTGATTTCTGAATTGGACAACTATATTGGGACATACAAATAGGTTGGTGCACGAAAGGGATAGAGTGTTTGCATTAATTTACATTACTGGTGTTTTTTGTTCTTGTAAAATTAAATAATGTATGCGTATTTCACAAATGAGGTGTACAAAGATTTATATACATGCATCCTATTATAATATAAGGAAACAATATATTCTAAGATATATACTGTTATTTGAGTTTTGCATTTGAGTTGCTGAATAATCTAGAAGATCTCGGTCATGTTAGATTATTTTTTGGCAGTAGCAAATTAGGAATAAAAGTCTAATTTGCATGTATTTAAGTGAGGGGTAGATAGGGTATTTTATTCCGGGTTCTCTCTCTCTTGTAACTACCACCTCTTATGTCTATAAATAGGAGGCGATAGTGAGTCTGTCGAATGACTGGAAATCTGATCATTCTCATTGAGTCAGTGCTGTACTGTTAAGAGGAAAGTTTGAGGGAAAGCTTTGTAATTTGCCGTGAGGGTTCTCGAGTGTATCAATGAGGGTTGTGGGGATGTGCAAGTGATTGATTGTACTATTCTTCATGAAGATTATAGTGGATTGCTCTCTTTAAAGGCTGGATATAGGACTGATGTAAATCAGTTCAAACCAGGATACTCCTCGGTGTTCTTGTTTGGTTTGATTGCTTTAACTTTGTCTTTTGTCAATACCTTTAATTTATGTTTATTATTTTCGGTTGACTCTTTTAAATCTGTTCCTAAGATCGAATCCGTGAGTGTGTGAGAGCAAGTGTGATAGAATTTTTGTCCAAGAAAATAGTTCCAGCGACCCTAGATATAACATATACAAAATATATCCAAATCATCTAAGTAGTTATGGTTGCTTAATATGAAGATTATAATAAAATCATAATCCTCCTAACACACCCCCTTGAGCTAGAGTATAAATGTTGATCATGCTAAGCTTGGTGCATATGTAGCTCAAATGAGTGCCTTTGAGGGACTTAGTGAACAAATCAACCAACTAATCATTAGAACCCACAAATGCTGTGACAATATTTCCAAAAAGCAACTTCTCCCTAACAAAATTACAGCCAATCTCAATATGTTTGGTTCTCTCATGGAACACAATATTAGAAGCTATATGCATTGCAGCCTAATTGTCACAAATGAACTTCATAGACTTGATCTGAATGACTCTTAACTCCTCAATCATCTCAACCACATCAACTTGCATGTTGTTATGGACATTGCCCTATATTTAGCCTCTGCATTGCACTGGCCAACAACACTTTATTTCTTACTTTTTTTAGTAGACTAAGTTGTCACCAACAAATACACAATTTCGACATGTGGACCGCCTATCACTAAGAGCTGTTGAATATCCCACAATTTGATCTTATCACACTCCCATCAAATGAAATATCTGGATGGGTTACTATGAGGTAGTTAAGTTTGCCACCCAACAACCATTTGATTTAAAAGCATAAGTTGGTAGATAAAGGGTGAACTTTATTTTTTGTATTATTATTTTTACTCTCAATAGGCCCTGTCATGTCTAGCCATGCTTCATTGTATAACTAATCCATACACGTGCAACTATTTAATTATTGGGTTAGTAGTGAGGTTGAAATCAGGACTTTTGCCTGCTTTGGTACCATTGAACTGTCACCATTTTATCTAAAACTTTAAGTTGTTAGATAGAGAGGTAACTTTATTTTTTATATTATCATTTTTATTCTCAACATGTCCCCTCAATTGTGGCCAAGTTTCACTGCCTAACTAGTCCAAACATGTGTACTATTTAAATATTGGGCTACTGATCAGGTTTGAAGTCATGATTTTTGCCTACTTTGATACCATTTAAAATTAATAATGTATATCTGTGATTTCACAAATGAGGTGTACAACTGGACAAGGAGTTATATACTTGCATCCTATTCTAATATAAGGAAACAATGTATTCTGAAGATACATACAAATCATCTATCTATAGTTACTTAATATGAACTATGAAGATCATAATCCTCTTAGCAGTGGTTATCTGTAAAAAGAATTATTGTAATACAGCTATGTGCCCATACTGTTTCACACCCATTTCTTGGGATACGTTCCCTTGCGGGCGCCCCTCCACTGATGCCCCTTTCTTTGTAGAGAGGAGGTACACCCCAGCACACCCGAGCACACGGCCGTGGGGGGATTCAAACCCGGACTTCCAGGCTATCCCACCCCCAGCGGAAACTGCTCGAGCGCCCCTGGGGGGCACACCCATTTCTTAGTCTAAGACTTCCTGAATTAAAACATGTGTTTCCTTTCTCATATGATGACTTATCTAGCTGGTGCATCCTATGTCACGACTGACTTCTAGTGCATTAAGACAACCACTAGATATTCAACTTTCCCGAAGGCATGGCAGCATTCCTTTCCTTATGAGGATTTGAACTGATATGCTTCACAGAAACCAAGTAAAATTGTTATTTTAGATTTTGTTTTAAAGGCTCTCTTCTCTTGGTTGTACAGATGAAGCCAAGGTATTGCATCCGGATAGTATTTTACATATCAAATATGGAATTGCTGGTGATAGAATTCTTGGAGCTCACAACCCTGTCGTCCTAGAACCCAAGGAGTCTGGAGATGCTCCACAGCATCTTATATTCAGGAGTGCTCTTGCTTTACAGCAGCCTGTCTTGGACCCTTGTTTGGCAGTTGGTTTTCTTCCTCTTCCTTCAAATGGTCTTAGAGTTGGGCAGCTTGTTACCATGCAGTGGAGAGTTGAAAGGTTAAAGGATTCTGATGAGAATGTGCTTTCTGAGAAGAATGCAAGCCATGAGGTGCATTTTCTTTTTGTTTTTACTTGAAGTAAGATTAGAATGGTGGATTTCTCAAAGTACAAATGACATATCTTCATATGATGCCACTGAACTTGCCTTTGTCAACATTGCAGGTTTGCTGCCATTTTTGTTGTAATGGCTGATGTTCCTTCTTGTTCATATCTTTTTATTTTTGTTTGGTTTGGGAAAAAACAATAGGGAAGACAGAATGACCACTAACACAAATCAAAGATAAATGATAAGAAAAATAAGAAAGATAGAAAGATGATTCAAGAGGCCTTCTAGATTGAAACCACCAACTTAATTAATTGGGTGCCATTATTGCCAACAACTACAGTTCTTGGATTTTGGACCTGTCATATCTTTAAAGAGGATTAGATCAGATCTTTTTTATTTTTTTTATATTTAAGTACTAATGGACCAATGAGAGTAAAGAAGTTAGTGCAAAATCATAAGCTCAGTATTGGCTCATAGAATGTTGGAATATTGCAGAAATCTATGGAGGTGATGATTAGGAAATGAATCAAAGTTATTTGCCTCCAAAATTGAGATGGTTTGTTGACAAAGTTAAAATGGTTGCAAAGTCAGAATTTTAATTTCAAGGCAGGCCTATCTGAGAAATGGAGAGGAAATTATTGTGAAAGAATTTGAAGGATGATGCAGTGAATGTGAAGAGGTTGAGAGTTGAGATTTTTGCAGTTAGTTGTTCTAGAACAAGATTGTTGTAAGGAGTGCCTAAATGAGAGGAGAGACCCTTATATGAAGTGACTTGAATGGTCATATAGGCAGAGAAGTGAATGTGTATAGAGGTGTGCATAGAGGTCATTGCTTTGGAGAGAGAAATACAACAATCACACAAGTATTAATCCTACTATTGTGGAATTAGTTACATGACTTTTAAGTTTCCAACAATCTTTATTAATAGCCGTGTTTTCTTTAAGCCATTATTTTGGAAAAAAGAAATAATGAAGGAAAAGTTATTAGATTTGAAATAATGAAGGAAAAGTTATTAGATTTGAAATAATGAAGGAAAAGTTATTAGATTTGTCATGACATATGTCCTCATTACATAGGGTGAGCTTTGGTAGCAACGGTAAGGTTGATCATTTTTGACTAGAATGTCAGGGGGGTTCAAGTTGTAGAAATAACCTCTCTACAATCTAAGAGTAAGATTGGGTACAAAAATGACTTTTCTCTAACCTTATCAAATGGAGAGCCTCATGCAATTGGGATACCCTTTATATGATTTTATCATAGCTAAATATTATTTTTAATGATTAAGATAAAAATAACTTATTGACTATCGAAATCAATTTCTTTTTTTATGTGGCAAAATTATAGCTTATGTTATAAGGAATGTTAGTTTATTATACTAGGAAAGTGTCTAACTAGGCATGGACTTATAGTTCTTCACATGGATATTAGAAGATGGAGGAAGGAGGATGATAGAAGTAAGGCCCAATAATCAAATGGTTGGATTTAAAAAGAAATAACTAAGTTTTTTTCAAGAAATTTATGTGGCAAAAGAGATTGGATTGTGGAATATGTGGCAAACCCAAGGTGAAATGAGATAGCTACTATTACCCAAAATATGCCAAGATTGTTTTAGGAGAGTCGGAGGGAAACGTCTCAAACCAAAAGGAGTTAAGTGTCAGATCTCCAATCTGACACTGAATTCTCACCAATCTGATGATGATCTGAGAGGGTTTCAGGGAAAGAATTAAGAGAAACAGAGAGGAAATGGAGAAGGAGAGGGAGGGAGAGAGAGAGAATTTGTAAGGCAGGTAGGATCAGTTCATTTTATACTGATTCCCACCCTTCAATCCTGCCAAAACCAAAAAAAAGGTACCAACTGAATGTAGAGAGAGAATTTGTGAGGCAGGTAGGATTAACTCATTATATACTGATTCCCCATGCTTTGATCCCGCCAAAAGCAAAAAAAAAAAGTACCAACTGAATGTAGCCTCCTCTAAGTACAAGTCACATCAGCTATAACTACCCTCACATGTATGTCATGGTCTTAATAAGTAGTAGGGATATCCTGTAAAAGGGGGAGTATACATGTGCGGCAGTTAAGGGAAGCAACTAGCTAATTCTAGAAGAGGGTAACTATGTAAATAAAAGGCTGGTGGGATCCTATATAAAGGACCCGAGCACATGTAAAGTGGTGATCCAGATATTGAATTGAATTCATTCTCTCATTTCCCTCTCAAATTCTCTCTCTCTCTCTCTGTTCTCTTCTCCCTTCTCTCTGTTTCTCTAATTCTCCAGAATTCTTCATAGAATTCTAGAGAATTCTAGTCAGATCTTCTAAGATCTGACAATGTAAAGTGCTACAATCTGTTAGTACATGACAAATTCCCCCCTTGAAAAATTTCTTGTCCTCAAGAAATGCTAAGGAGGCTGGAAGCTTGAGGGAATTGTCTGAGTAAGTATGTGTTATTGTCTGGATGAAGGTTGGACCACTTCAGCAGCACTTGGGTGATAGGTGCCCCATGCTTGTACATGATCCTTCTGTCCACTATAGCACTCGGCTCCCTAGTAGAGGCAGCTTCCTTAATGAGTTGGGGCAAAGTCAGATTCACCTGCTGCGCTCCCACTGATCTCTTGAGTAGAGAGACATGAAAGACCGGATGGATTTTTGAATCCTCGGGTAATTGAAGCTTGTAAGCCACATTTTCCACTCTGGCCAGGATTGGGGAGGACCCATAGTACCGCAGGCTCAATTTGGACACCTGCCCTTGTGTGAGTGCCTTGAGATGAGGTGCCTTAGTTTCAGGTAGACTTCCTCCCCCACTGTGAATTCTCTTTCACTCCTCCTCCTCCTTCGGTCTGTGCTTCATGCGATTTTAAGCCATTGCCAACTTCTTTTTTAGCTGTTGTATAACTTGTTGCCTCCGCTCAAGGTATGATTCGACTGTAGCCACTGCGGTATGCTCCGCCAAGGCAGGTAGTAGTGGGGGTTTGTATCCAAATAAGGCTTCAACCGGTGACATTTTGATGGAGCTATGGTGGCTGGAATCGTACCACCACTGTGCAAGTGATATCCACTTGTGCCAGCCCTTGGGATGAAGGAAACTGAGGCAACGCAAGTCAGTTTCCAAACACTGATTCACCCTCTCCGTCTGCCCATTTGTCTGTGAGTGATAGGATGTAGACATGCTTAGTTTAACTCCCAATGACTTCATCAATTCCTGCCATAGCAAGCTGGTAAATATCTTGTCTCGATAAGATATTATGGATTGGGGGCCCCATGTAACTTTACCACCTGATCCAGAAACATCCTCACCACTTCTTGGGCTGTGTAGGGGTGGGTGAGGCTCAAGAAGTGTGCAAATTTCGTGAACCAATGAACCACTACTGTGATGCAGTACTTGCCCTTAGATTTAGGTAACCCTTCTATGAAATCCATGGATACACTAACCCACACCTGTGCAGGTGTAACTAGGGGCTGTAACAACCCTGTATAGGCTACAGTCTCATGTTTGCACATCTTGCACGTGTCGCATGCCATGACATTCAACTGTGGATAGGCTAGAGTCTTATGTTTGCACCTCTTTTAAGAGTTTGCACTATCTGTTACCCCCTTACCCTAGTGATGGATGAACTTAATAGTTATACCTAAAAAGAGGTGTCTTGGTGTATGTCATTCAGAAATGATATCTTGATAGATGAGATATAATAAGGCATTAGTACCAAGGACGAGGCCTTAAACTCCAAAGCAAAAATTTAATATGTGAAACAAGTGGGGGACCCCCAAAAGTAGTTCAGTGGGGGTGAAAATATATTAATAAGAATTTTTTATAAGCACATATCTATGATATTCCTCTATGAGATCTCATCTCATTTTTGGAACTGTTGTATAATATTTTCATTTTCAATGGTATCAAATAGCTCTCTTTCCATTATAGATAAAAATATATGTATATATGCCAGCACAGCAATGATATCATCAATTATCAAATTAAGAATGTAATTCTATTTTTTATTTTGTTTGTCAAAAACATAAGTGAGATCGTTGCTTTTCACAATATTTTGAAGAAGTAGCCATCCATATTTTATTAGATAGATAGAGATTAATTAAATATTATTATCTAACCAAAACTTTTATAAAAATAGTACACTTTATTTATGTTTGTGCATTAAATTAGTGAATTAATCATAAATAAAAATTATATATAAATATTTTTTATATTAATTTGATATATATTTCCTGATAATCACGGGCATTGCACACTGTTGGTTCCTTACCTACCAAATATTATTGAACTATGCAACTTTGCCGGGTGTTTAATCATTACAAGTATCATATCTTTAACTGCTATAAATTTCCTCTAATCTGCCTTTGATGGAACCTTCTCCTCCTCTGCCACCATTTGATGCCGGAATCTTACTCATGCTGTGCACCACAACCCAATTCACTGACTTTCTTTATTAGCGCTAGTATGCCCTTTCTGTACTCTCCACCTTTTGTAGATTTATAATCCCTAGTTGGCATGTGTTTCTATATTTCTTTATTTTCACTACAGAATACCCAAACAATTTCTATTAATTTGCTTCAGATATACAATGTCAGTGGGGGTGGCTGACCTCTCTTGGCAGTCAGTTCACCCGTGTGAAACATAAGTTTAATAAAAATAGAAGTGTGGGTGATGTTGTATTAACATCAGTTCAAATGTTTCAAATTAATTGCTCAAAAAGAAAGGAGGGAGGTTATTGAGAATATTAAACATAGAATCAAGGCAGCATGTTGAAACTTAGAGATGTGTTTTTAGCATTTTATACTATTGTACTCTTTAGATGGTTATAAGATTAGTTTTGTTGTATAGCAAGGATGTTGAGTTTTTAGCATGCGCAAAATGCAAGTATAATTGAGATTAAAATGTTGTGTTGGATGTGTGACCATAAAAGATAAAAGCAAAATTAAAATTTTGGTTACCATAATAAGATTGGAGTAACTTATATTGAGGTAAGATTTGCAAAACATGATTAATATTAATATAATTTGGGCATGTGTGGAGAAGATTCTGCCCTGTGACTGAGAATGGAATGGAAAAGACTTGTAGCAAAAAAGGTGGAGAAAAGCATTATAGTCTTACGAGAAATATGGTCATGGATATGATTGGCAAGTTAGAATTGATGTAGTCAACTGAACCTGGTGGTATTGAAGTTTGGTGGTGGTGTTTTAGTACAAACAGTTTTTGGATAGGAAATCATGAAGTTCCAAACTTTCTCATGTGATGGCCAATGAAATATGTTGTTTCTCTGCCCGAGCCAGACAAGATGAAATTTCATACATGATTGTCAGAGAAATGTGATGTTGTGTCTTTGTAATAACATTATTCCTGCCCAATTATATATACCTATATGCTAGAAAGCTAAGCATTTTCCACAAATATGTAAGGTTCTGGAACACAAAAATCTTGGTGAAGAATTTTGTTTTCTTACTTTTGTCACACAATTCACCTTGTCATTCTGTGTGTTTGCTTTTGGCTGCTAAAAGTACTGTGTTCATCCTTTTGATTTTTTATTTTCTATCGAACAGAATGCAGTATTATACCAAGTTAATGCAAGTTCAGAGAACTGGATGATTGCAGGGAGGAAAAGGGGGCATGCCCCGCTCTCCATAAAGCAAGGTATTTGAATCACTACTACTATAATACTTGTTGCAACTGAACAGTTATATGTTCTTCACTAGTTATCTGTGTCAGATGATCAGTTTGTCCTGGCGCTAATTTATCATTTTTCTTGTGGGATTCTCTCTGTTAACAGGTTCAAGGATAGTTATCTCAATATTATGTCTCCCTCTGGTAGCAGGATATGTCCGTCCTCCTCAACTAACCTTGCCAAATATTGATGAGACAAATATAAGTTGCAATCCTCCTGGACCTCATTTGGTCTGTGTGTTGCCTCCAGCCCTGAGTTCCTCTTACTGCATACCAGCATGATGTAGTTGGAGTCTTGCTTTTGCTTTTCCGGATTCTGTTGAAGACATAGTCAAGTAGCTATTTTTCCCGTGACATGTAAATGTGTATTAGTTTTCCAATTTTTGAATTTCTTTTACATGGGTTTGGTGGCTTTTTTGAGTGTTAAAAGCATGTTATACATGTAATGTCTTGCCTCCTGTACAGTGTGGCTGGAACCTGTAAAATAGTAGAGTGATTCGAAAATAGGAGCAGAAATTTACTTCCGTCTGTGTGACACTTGATAGAAAAATGGAATCATTGAGAAAAACGCTTTAGTTGTGCGAGGGTTTTTGGTCAAGTAGTCAAAAATACATGATGAGGTAGTAAAGCAATGAAGGTTGCTTGGCCAGCCGGGGTGAAAACATACCAGGGGAATCTCCCAATGCAATTCGACTTCTTTGATTCTGGAATGCTGGGTGGCATGCGTACAGGTTTTAATCGTTTTGGTAGGGTAGCAATTGGTGCAATTTTTAGCTGCCAAGGAAAGGTCCAAGCTAGACTTGGGGCATGATGTTGACGTTGATGTTGATGCAGGCAACAATTTCTGATGGGCAGTAGAAGTAGAGTAGCTGATGCTGATACCTATCAGCGGTTGGTTACATGAGAGTTGAGGCCTGCCGGCAACAAATGCATTCGTTACTTTATTTAGGAAACTTCGTCTGCAATCTGCGTGGCTCTCCACTTTGCGGTATCCGATGCCTTTTGCCTCTTTTTATGAATTGCCTTCTTGGGTCTCAAGATCTCAGGCAAAGGGCCATCCCCCTTAATTTTTTTTTTTTTTGTCCATCTTCAAAATTAATGCGATAATAATAATAATGGGTTTAAAAAAACAAAAACAAGAACAGGAGGTAATTCCTGGTTGGTGCTTGCTGTTTGTAAACATATGGGGGAACTTGATTATATTGCCAACCACCAAAAATAGTATAACGGCTAGGATGATGAAATTTTTTTAGAAATATTAACTAGAAAGAAAGATGTTCCCCACAAAGGGCTTTGCTGCCCAACAAAAATACATTATTAACACAGCAGGTCCCACCGAGATTTGAACTCGGGTTACTGGATTCAGAGTCCAATGTCCTAACCACTAGACCATGGGACCAGATATGCGTCGGATCCGCAGTTGGACCATTAAAATGGGGGGGAAGCGAAGTGGAACCAGAAGGCAAAGAGCGTCATGGGTTAATATAATGCTGCTTGTATTTTGATTTTTTAGTGGAATTTGGACATAAATCTAGAAGTGATAGTGGGGAATTGAAGAGGACGAATTACTATAACCAACATAGTCCTAACTTTTGGCGCAAAGTCGAAATTATGTAACCAAGACTTGATTTCTCTTATTCATCCATCCAAATTCAAGTGTCCCACAAATAAAGTAATCTAACTAACGTGGTATAAATATCAAATATCAAAATAATATTTTAAAAAAATGTTGAAAATCGATTGAATATTACCTTTAGTCATTACCGTTCCTTATGTTCTGATATGTTTTTATTGATTTAACTTTTTCAAGTTTTTAAACACCTCAAATGATAGTGTATGATGAACATAAATAGATAATAAAAGTTTAAGGATCAAAATCATGAATATATACAATATTTTTTCATAAAAAATATGCATCTATTACCATTTTATAACTCAAATCAATAAAAAAATATAACTAACATAAATATGAAAATATAATGATAAAAATATTTAAGCTATAATTAATAAGGGAGTTACTTTATAGTCCATGATCAATACAATAATAAAAAAAATATTTAAGTCATAACTAAGAACTTTACAATAATATATATATATCCACCAAACAAATCCGATCACGAGGACGAGGTCGATCCATCGCAACTTTTTCTTCTAATAATGAATTCGTACATTTGACTAGCACGAAGTAATTAAAGACCACCCCCCACCCACCCAACCATGCTGCATCTTGTTTGCACTTAATTAATTCCATTTTGAGGCCATGCATGCTTGGATTGGGCCGATGGGTCTTTGTACGTAAACTGCTAATCCCAGAGTGGAAGAGTGCCTTGCTCTGCCTGCCCAATTAATTAATTATACCGTACATCCCATACCATGATGGATGCCCCGCCGTCCATACCCTTCCATTAATTAAGGTTATGTTTGGTAAGGTCAAATGGAGGTGTTTAGTTATTGGGAATAAATAGAATGACCCAATTAATCCTACTTTACATACCGTTACCATGATAGAAGGCCCATCCATTAACTAAGGCTAGGTTTGAATTGATAGATAGGGTCAAGCGAAGGGAAATAAAAATGGAAAATAAAATAATTTTAGTTATTTCTTTATTTGTTTTGGTTGATACGAAAGAATGACGACTCATTTTACTATTACTGTGAAATACGTATTATTTCTCTTTCAATTTCAATATTGAAGTATCTTATTTTTTTTTTTTTTTAGTGTCATTCGCCCTCTTCCATTAAAAACCACCATGAGCTTTTGCCTCTCTACTCCACCACCGGCAACACTGCAACTCACCTCTTCTATCTTTATTTGGCAAAGGTCAATGAAAAACCAGCCATTCCACAGCCCAACCCCTCTTTATCTTTTGTCGTCGGCAACACTACAACCCAATCTCTCCTCTCCCTTCGTGTAAGGTCAACAAAAACTACCCGTTTTGCGACCTTCCATCTCTTCCGGCTAAATCTGTTAGAAATCGGCGGCTCCCCCCCACCCCCCCGGGGGGGTCTTTCGCTGCTAGTCACTAAAAATCATTTTGGTTAACTAATTAATTTGCACTAATTCTTTTCCAAAAGTAACCTAATAATTAACAAATTTTCACTCTTTCTGGTTAATTAATAAATTAAGTTGCTGACAATTATTAATTCCCGTAGGTTGTGGGAGTGGGCTGTTTCATAATATACAAAAAAGCATATTCTAACCAAATCAAGCCATATCTATATAGCTGTACACACACGTACTACGTTCCATACGTTTCTTCCTAGCTAAGGGGTCTTGTTGATATATATATATATATATATATGACTTTAAACATACAGTGGCAGCAATTTAGTTAACTGATTAATTAGCTAGGCAAGTGCATGCCCCCAACCAACAACCATAGGGACCCCCCATGGATGGATGGATGGAGGGGATGATCAGTGATCAGTGATGGGAATTGGTAGCCGCGTTAATTTTGGGGTGGGGAATAAATGGAATGGCATGATATGGTAGTAGATGTTCGGTGTTCGGTAGCTGATTGATTCATTAATTATTAATGAATGGACGGAGTGGACATCATTATTCATTAGCCCGCCAGAGAGGACAGGAGAGGCGAGGACACTAGGACAGGACAGGACAGGACAGGTGGACAGCTCATCTCACGAGTGGGATCGAGTACTAAGACGGTACAGCCAAAGGTATCGACACGTGGCATCAGCCCACACTTTTATCATGAATACCAGCCCTAGCAGCCGGTTTCTCACCACAAATACGTGTTCATCACTACTATCACCATCTTCATCAATCTTCATCATAAATTAAAAAAAAATAAAAAATACATTGACTACCATCTCTCCTACTTATTCCACAAAACCCCAATCTAGTACCCCCCCCTATATATATCGATTGACCCACCATTCAATTTCCTCCACAGCTAACCACCCACCCACCCAACTCCCTCCAGCCTGCAGGCAGCGAGAGATATGGTGTGCTTCTGCTTTTTGGTGGATCAGAAGAGGACCGTGGGGAGGAGCAAGCCCGCGGCGGGGACGTGTTCGCGCTGCGGCGGAGGGGCGAGCGTTGCCGATATGAAAACCGCCACAAGGTTCTGTTACATCCCATTCTACTGCAAGTCGTGGAAGGCCATCGTTTGTACCTTCTGTGGTGCCATCCTCAAATCTTACAGATAGATATGATCATCACTGCTTCGGCTTTTCTTTCTTTCTTTCTTTTTTTGTCTTTTTTTACTTATATATCCACACACACACACATATGGTTACTAGTTTATATAAGCAACACAAATATATGATATATATATATATATAATGGGTCGAATGCTCCTCTCTCTGTGTATATATACACAACATTAAGCTTACAAATCTTACTGTCAATAGAAAAAATGTTGAGTCGCGTTGTCTTCTTCTTCTTCTGCCATTGATTTCTTGTGTACTCCAGCGATTATATGTATATATATATATGTAGATATATTGAATAAACATGAATATTTGAATTGCATTTTGGTTACGATATATATACGCCATGATGTGTAACAATTAATGTTTAATTACAACACTGTTAACACGTAGGACATGGATGAAGCAGAAGCTGTCCACAACAGATATACGTAGGGGTGAGCACAACTTCAGTTAAACCAAAGTAATCGAACTGAATCAACAAGTTCGATTCGATTTTTTTTTTTTAAATTTTGGTTCAGTTAATTTTTGTAAAAGATTCGATTTTCGGTGTTCTGATCAATTTTTTACTTGAAATAACCGAAATATCTGAACCAAACCTCCAACAGAACACCCTCCCCCCACACGGGTTTTGGCAGAGACAGCACCCCACGCTCCTTCTGGTAGAGCACGGCACCCCACGCGACACGGGTTCTGTTCTCCATCCTGATAGTCTTCTCCTATTCTCCATCCCTTGCCTCATTCTCCCTGCGGCATCTCACTGCGGCACAGTGCACTCATTCTCCCTGCGACGTCTCACTGCGAATCTGCGATGTGCCTGAGGCTCTCATGTTTGTCTTCTCTTGAATCTTCATCCATTCTGACGGTGTCACTGTGCCGGTCCATTCTAACGGTGTCGCAGTCTCTGACAGCGTTCTCCATCCCTCGCCTCACTAGGAGTTCCTTTTCTCTCTCTCCACCATCTCTCGTGGCGAAGACGAAGAGAAAGGCCGGAGACGAAAACTAAGACGAGGCCGATGGCCCATTCAATAAGTTTTCCGACTACTTCTATTTTATATTGAAACTTAGATCTACTAAAATCCAACAATTAGATGTTTTTGATTTTTGGGTATGTCGGTCACCGTGGTTTGGGAAATTTGATGATCGGTTTCGATCATCGGAATCACCAGTCGACTAGGTAGTCGACAGCAACAGCAAGGTCGAACTAATGTTCGGTCTCTTACTTATTTTGTGTTCCAGTTTGATTTTCTGTTCGATTTGGTTATCACGCTTCAGATTTCAGTTAGTTCGATTTGGATTAATTCGGTTTGTTAGGATTAGTTGGTCGGTTCAATTTGATTACTACATATAATTCGGTTCATGATTTTCGGTCAATTCGATTCGATTATAACCGATTGCAGATTGCACACCTCTAAATACACGCATGGATTATGCATGGCGACTTATCTATATAATTAATACAAGCAAACAAGAACACCCTTAATTATTCAATTTATTTGTTGTCACTTGTCACAACTCACGGGGCACTGATTAATATATGATCAATGGCTTTCCACATCCACGCCCAATCAAATTCTAAATTAATTACAAATTTTGGAAGTGGGAATTAGGAACCTTCCTTTCTTTACCCCAACCAGAAAAATATCTTTCAAACTTTATATTTGTATGGAATTCAACCAATTGTAGTCATTAATTTTTGGAGGCTATATGTTTAAATGATATCATCCTAACTGTTTATTTATTTGTAATTTGAGATTTGGGTTTAATTTTAATTTTGCAAGGAGGATTTAGATTTGGGTCCAAATTCCTACGTTACTCATTTGGAATTTGGGGTTCTATCTCTTTAGATTTGGATTAAAAATTGATTGGATGTCAAATAACTAGCGAGTAACGGAGCCAAGTCAAGTTGAGCTTTGTTTAAGCTTGACTCTTTTATTTTTAAAAGTATTTAAGCTTGACTTATTTATGAGTTGAACTCTATAATAAATACTTGAATTCAGTTGGTGAACAATTTTTTACATTCGATCGGGCTCAACTTATTTAAACTAAATGAACCAAAATCGAGTTTATTATCAAGTTTGTTCATGGATAAGTTATTAAGTTAGTTCTGAACAAGAAATAATATTTATGAACAAGAAATGAATTTGTTCATAAACAAAAATACAATTATTTATGGAGATGAGTTATTTTTAATAAATAACTTAGACAATCACATTATTTAATAAAATCATAAATTTTGAAGTAAGAAAAAAACAAAACAAATCATAAAACATTTTAGATATATATATATATATTCTTGTTAATTATGAACAAAAGAACAAATTTTAAATAAATTATAAATGAACTTATTTATAAACATAAAGGAGTTTAATAAATTTTTATTTGAACTCAATTTGTTTATAATAGTGATTTATTTTTTTTAAATTTATTTAAAATGAAATATCATATAATTTGAAATGAAAATTATGATCACGACGATGATGATGAAGATTGTTCCTTTCGGCCCAACGGGGTTGGCAAAATTGGCTACAATGGTAGCGAAGTGTCATGGTTCGGCAAGGGCAACTGGAATCTACAAGTATTCTGATGCTTAGTTTAGTGAGGGTTCAAAATAGCAAAGTGTCTATAAGGCTTGGAAAGAACATATCTCGGCATGTGATCAGGCTAGTTTATATAGAGATGAAAGTGCCTTGTGTGTCGATGGCCATCGTGGGAGGATATAGGGTCGAGATACATGGTAGTGATATGGATCATTTTCGAGGATCTCGAATTCGATAAAGATTACGGACTAATTAATGAGGATTAGCATGCGAGTTGCTTGAAGTTGATAGGATTCGTTACTGGCGCAAGGATCTTGGCTTATATGGAAAGGTTATCCGAGCTTCTTGGGTTGAGCTCTAGTTAAGGGGCCGAGCTCGATATCAAATAGGTTAGTACGGTCCAGGGCCCCCAAGGTCAGATGTTCGCATGGGTGGGCATTCGAGCTAGGAACTTAGCTGAGGTGATGGCCACGTTCTCGTTTACCTTGACCTAGGTCTGAGCTCGCTGGGGGCTAAGCTCGCGGTGACCGAACTTGCTAAGGTCGGCCTCGGCGATTTCGAGAGGTGTTTCTCGAGGTTCTGACAAGTAATGCACACGGTTTCCAAATCTAAGGCATCTGCTTCAAAAGATGTGATGACGTGGGTGGATAGGGAGTTTTTTCAACACTTTAACCTAAGGTGTTTTAATGTGCATAACACGCGACATGATTTCTGGGGGTGTTTGGTGATGTTTGATTTTTGGGCGTTGGATGCATCGTGCGGTATATATATATATAATGATACTTGTAGGCTATTTTCCAACTTTTTGCCTTTGCGCTTGAGACCGATTTTCGAACCCTAGTTTTCCAAGAGTTTATGCATTCTTCCTGCCTTCAAGTTCTATTTTTCCTTCTTCTATAGTTTCGCTCGTTTCTTTAGGTAACTTCGTGCAACCGATTCTTTCAATTTCAATTCTTCCGCTTCATTTTTATTATTTTCTGTTGGTTTATCGAGTGTTGTGATGAGTTGAAGGAGTGAATCTGGGGAAAGAAGCGATTCCGTGACTATCGTAAGGGAGCTCCTGGCGAGGAATCCGACGCTTGGTTGTCGGGCTTTGCCGGTTGAGCATAAGGGAATGATTTGGTGTGTCGACCAAGGTAGTTGAAATATAGATCGGTGTAGAAAAAAGGGGAACGACTTCTAACGGATCTAATTTCTCTGGTTCCCTTGAGGATAATATAGGTGCTTCATCTATAGCTGTGTCATCTTCAAACCCGCTTTCCAGCACAAGTGGTAACTATAGCTGGGTGAGTGAGGACGTGTCAAAGGTCACTTTCTCGAACACCTTCTCAGATAGAGTCATTGTTTTGAGTTCGCAGATTCATTTGTCAGTGACTAAAGAAGATGAGGGTTTATTTGAGTGTTGACCTTGTGGGAAAGAGGAGTGGGTCTTTATGGCCTCGGACTCGAGGTTGATCTTTGTGTACGAGATGTTCTTCACACGTCTTCGTCTTTGACTTCTTCACTAAGTTCCAAAGCTCAGTGTTAACAATGTTAAATGTTGTCCCAGCCCAACTACACTCGAACAGCTGTGCATTTGTGATAGCCTTTGAGGTGCTGTCCAAATTCCTAGGTCGGGAAACGAGCACATGAGTCTTCTTTTCCTTCTTCTAATCGAAGGGTATTAGCAAGGGTAGCTGGGTCTCTTTGATGAAGGCCTTTGATGGCTCATATAAGTACTTCAAGGTTGGTTACTTCAAAGTAGCCTTTCAGCAAGATGTGCTCACTTTCTTTTTGGACGATTAAGCGGCTGCCCTGTTCCCTTTATGCTGGAGTAAGGAGTTGAGTTCCATTATGAGGGTGGAATACCGACATTTGAGTTTGAAGGACTAGTTGATGGTGGATCTTCTTTTGGATTACCCAGTGTTGGAGAGCTCGGTTCTTGTCAAACATAGGAATGACTTCAAGAGCCTGGCTGCCTATATGGGTCGATTTTGTCGTGCCTTTCCTTTTTGGCAAATTTTTGCTGCTTACTTACTTATTATTGCTTACCCTATTTATTTTCTGTTTCAAGTGAGATGGCCCTAAAAATGATTGCCAAGGAATTAAGGCAACGCACGTTGCGTAGGAGGGCCGAGCCAAACTCAAGATCAGCTCGTAGGGTTGCTGAGAAAGCCCCATCTTCAGAGAAGAGTGCTCGGGAGCCCAAAGCCCTCATCGTGCCCAAGGGTCCCACACCGACTTCTTCGACATCTCAACCTACTTTTTCAAAAGGCCGGAGCTCTCGACGGTCCGAGGAATAGGTTAACGTCGAGGAAGCCTTCTTGTAACGGAAGGGACCGAGGATTGCTTGGTAAGAGGAATCTAGGCCCTCGAGGACTTCAAGTTCTGCTATCGACCAACCTTCGAGCTCTAGAAAAGCCTTGTTGAGGCCGAGCTTGTGGGGCTGCGATGATAACAAGCTCGATTCGAGGAGCCTCTGGAGCAAGGAGTTTCGACCTGGGGCCTTTGTAGAAGAATGCCTCAACCTTGAATCCGACCGAAAGAGGGAGCTGGACCTTAGGGTTATGGGTTATGCCGCTGGTCTGAGATGCAATCCCTTTGTCTTGCCAGCATTAGCTGAACACTGGAGTTGGAGTTTTTGTCTCAGTCAAAGCGACTCAGCCAAGCTCATGAGAAGAGAATGGAATGGGTGAGGGGGGAGGTGGCCGCTGAGATGGACGAGTTACAGAAACAGATGACAGAGGTAAAGAAGGTGGTTGTCCGGGTTTAGATAGCTCCAAAAAGTACCAACAGCAGTAGGAGCGCAGTTTGGAGGAACTGGCGGTGTTAAAGGAGGAAGCCCAACCTGCCAAAACTGCTGCCTAGGAAGGGGTTGAGAGGATGGTAAAGTTGACAACCGACCTTGCCACCGTCGTCCTCCAAACCAACCAAGCGAAGCTCGAGAATGCCGAGCTGAGGACTCAGGTAGTTGTAACACAAACCGAGGTAGAGAGCTTGAAAGATGAGGTTGTTGACCAATTCTTAGAGGGTTTTGCGAAAGGATTGTCCCAAGCTCAGGTGCTTTTCCCTGAGGTCGACTTCTCGGCCTGTGGTGCCTTTAAAGAAGTGGTGGTCTATCAGCTTGTGGATTTACCTTTGGCAGATCTAGTTGGCCAGGTTGAAGTTTCGGTGGAGGTGCTAGGGGCTGAGGAGGACCGGCCTATGGAAGATGCAGATCAGCCTTGTGAGCTTGTGGCTGCCTTCGAGTTCACTTCTGGAGTGATTGTCGAGCTAGCAGCCAAACCTACCCCTGGACTTGTTGGACCTTAACTCATTTCTTCTCTTTATTTTTGTAAATTTTAGTATAAGTTGGCACTTTTCTGTAATCTTGACTTCAATCAATAAAGAATATTTCATTGATTCCCTGCCTTGTCTGTTCATTGATATTCTGCTTTATTGCTTTGTGTTTTCTTCCAAGTCTGAGTCAGGAAATGTAATGATCTCTCTTTTAATTTTCTGCGTTGTTCGGTGTAAGTGTTAAGCCCTGACTGCACTCTCACCCTGCAATTAAAACACAAAACAAAACACAATAAAAATTTTATATTTTATTTATTTATTTAGGCGAGAGGTTTATACTCGTCAGTGTACGAGTGCAGTTGTAGTTCAAATTTAAATTTATACTTTCTGGATAAGTCCAGGTCGTCCACTGAGAGATTTATTTATGGCAAAAGAAAAAAAAAGAATGTCACACACACGCACACGCATTTAGATGGATTGATAACATGATTTTTTTATGATTTTTTTAGATAACAAATATTAGAAAATAAAGCAAGACAGAAGTTGAAATAAATACTAAACGTGAGAATATGAAATTGGAAAGTACTTGAGTTAAGACAATTTCAGTGCCAACCCGTTGATTCCCAAATATTAGCATAAAAGATTAGCAACATTAATTTAATTTCAGATATGAGGATTTGTTATTAAATGCAATTAAAGATAATGATAGCTCTAGTTTAAGCAATCCCCATACATGATATGCGGGATTCTAATTTAAGAAACTACCATAAATTCAATTACAATTAATACACAAAACAACTAAATTAATCATCCGGGTTTTGGTATGATAGCGTTTCCAGTTCTAGTAACTCTCATGCGTGACATGAAAGCTCTAAGTTAGGCTTACGCTCCAATCCAAACCTAGTGATTTTTCAATAATCAAAACACACTCATATTGAAGTTTAAACCAATGTTACTCATTTAAAGCGTAGCTTTCTTTGGGAATCATTGGCGTTAGACACTGTCCTTGCCTTAACCCAAGATTAGATTTAGCTACTCATCTCTATTAAATTAATTGACAACAATTTAAATGACATAATTTAAATAACAGAATTTAAATGACAGGAATTAAAATAGAAGAAACTAACCGGCCATTTAGGCGGTAGATAATTAAAATACAAGAATTAAAATTGCAAGAATTTAAAGGCAAGAAACTAACCGTCCATTTAGGCAGTGAACAATTAAAATACAAGAATGAAAATTGCAGAAATTTAAAGGCACAAATTAACCGGCCATTTAGGCGGTGAATAATAAAGTAATAATAAATGACATAAGAATTTAAAAGAAGAAAGGAAGGAAGTAAGATCACAAGAGAGAATACTAAAGAAAAGGGGAAAGAACAAGAACAATTCTCAAAGAGAGAATTATAAGGAAACAACTAAACTTTGATTCAAGAATAATAATCACACTTACAAATGCAATCAAGTGATCTATTTATAGGCCACAAGATGCAATACAAACCACACAATTATTCAACTAGACATAATTATATCTAATGGGCACTCACACACTTAAAGTTAAATGGATTTTAGCTATAATACACACCTAATATTAAATGGATTTTAGCTAAAATACATACCTAATAAAGCATTCATAAAGTTAAATGGATTTTAGCTATAATATCCACCTAATAGTTAAGTGGATTTTAGCTAAAAAACACACCTAATAAAGCTCTCACATAAAAAATAAAAATAGATTTCTATAAATTAATTTTTAATCTTCATTAGGATTAAAAATAATCCTTGGGCCTTCTCCAAATAATATCTTCCATGGGTTGCTCAAATTGGGCCTTAATTCTTCATGGGCTTAAATTCTTCATGGACTTTAATTTTTCATGTGCTTGATTTCTTCATGGACTTGAATTCTTCATGGGCTTAATTTCTCCATGGGTTTGATTTCTTCATGGACTTGAATTCTTCATGGACTTTAAGTCTTCATGGGCTTTAATTCTTCATGCCTAAAAAAATAAAAATAATTTAATATTATTAATAAATTATATATTATATATATGTATTACACATGGCACATATATATATATTATATTATATTATATATATTACATGAATGCATATAATGATGTATATGTATTATATATAATTTTATATATTATTATTATTATTATTAAATTTTACTTTAAAATTTCATTTCATTCATTTTTCAATTTAAACTTGCATATAACCATAAAATATATATTAATATCTAATTTAAACTATTTTTAAGATCAAAAGAAGGATATAATTATAACAAAATTTTTATAAAATTAACCACTAATCATACCCCCCAACTTAAACATTGCTAGTCCCTTAGCAATCAGATTATACACCTGCCAAACTTTATTCACAATAACTGTATGAATGTAAAAATTTCAAATTCGAAACCGAAATGCATAAAATTAAATAAATAATTTAGCATTCTAAATCAGATTTTTGGTTAAAGGTCATACAATCTCAGGAATGGAAATTAGGATAACCAACACACAGACTTACTCCCTCGAAGTTTTGACTTCAAATCTTACTATGGATTTTCTCTCCAATAAAAAGGATTCCTCAGGTGTACACACAAGGGGGTGCACCGTTATAAGAGTAAATGCAGAACAAGTTCAAAACTCGGTGCCATCCCAAATACAAGGAACGTATTTTCATGAAAGAATAAGGAAATTGACATAGCTTCATGATTGGAATAATGCTCTAGATGAGTAACTTCTGAATTTAAACATGATTCCCTACTCCAAACTCGAATTCTGAGATCACATGATTTATAGCATCAAAAGGGACCAGACTGGGTTGTAATGGGGCTATAAGGTTAATACGGGTTGTCAAAGAAAAGGTAGAGTGTGCAAAGGGTGTGTCGGGAATTTTTTTTTTTTTTTTTTTTTTAGCATTCATTTTGAAACAGTTATGCTGAATAACTAAGAGAATTTGCCCCTTTTTTTTTACTTTTTTTTTCTTTTTTTTTCTTTTTCTTTCTTTTTCTTTTTAAATATGAAAATAGATAAACAGATTAATTCCCAAAATCACACCAGATTGGATAAAATTCATATGGTTATGGGTTAAATAAGGGTAACGAAAGAAGTTGTACTACAAATGGCTCAAATGGGCTAACAAGAGGTTGATTTAAAGAAAAAAAAATAGGTTCAAAATGAAAGAAATTGATCCCCCTATCATGCTTCTCAGTCATCTAATTCATAGTTTGAAACCAGTCAAATTCATCCGCTATCATACTAGACATTCAAAGCGAATTGATATTTTGAAGCCATTGAAAAGATAAGATAAACAAGAGAGCATATTTAGAGTAAGTGTTATTTCACTCAGAATTGACGGTTATTAGGCTCAAACACTTGCTTGGGTAATAGTCTCCACTTCTGTTGAGGGATCATACAGTGTACTAATCAGCTAATTACTGTTACCTTTGACTTTATGACCGATAACCAATTTCTAAATTTTGAATCCCTGATGAATGTAAATTACTTATTCTCATGCATAAACGTTTTCAAATGAGAAATCAATGCATTCATGTTTCGTATTGCAAACTTAACCGGCTATCAGTGCATAACTTTAAAGCTTTAGGAATAGCATTATTTAAAACACATAATAATTTTTTTTTTTTTTTTATAAGAGTAGATAAAGACAATCAATTCCCATAAGACTACAAACTAGTAATTACAAACTCACAGTTAAATATAAACCAGATGATTCATGACTAGACCTTACACCCCCCAACTTGAATTGCAGTAATAAATCAGGGTTGTTAGGAATACCTGTAACTCCACAAGTCCATAGATTTGCTGTGAACTGCTAAAACTTAAACAACAAATGAGCACACCATATAGATATATATTTATATTTTCACACCAAAATAAAAATTTCATGCAAGTCATAAGATAAGCAAAATGCGTCTCAAGAGTACAAAAAGTACTCCTTACTCAGCCATCTTATCAAAGACTTTGCTAACAACATTCCACAGTTTTGTTTTTTTTTTGTTTTTTTTTTTTCAAGAACACAACCAAAAAAATCCTGCAAGTTGTACAATAACTAGATGCGTCTCAAGAGTACAAAAAGTACTCCTTACTCAGCCATCTTAATAAAGAGCATTTCTCACAGTGATAAATCTAAATTAATCGGACCCCTTGGGCGCTTGTTACTAATTGCCTTAGACCAGTCTATCCGAGGCTCATGAGGATCGTACTGTGGAACATAAGCATGTAATTTCTCTAACAGCTTATCAATGGTGGATGCAGAAATGAGAATCTTTCTTGCTGAACGAGAAATGAACTGTTGGTCCACAGCCTGATCAAGAAAAGAGAGTAACCCATCGAAAAAATGGTTAACATTTAAAAGTCCAATGGGTTTGGTATGGAGATTACTCTTGGCCCAGGAGATTATACAAAAGATTTCTTCAAGTGTTCCAAAACCTCCTGGTAAAGCAATGAAGGCATCTGACTGATAAATCTTACAAGCCATGCGCTCAGACATAGAAGTCGTTTCTATAAGTTGACCGCGTGTAATCCCGGAAATATGTGGTTCAGCTAAAGGGATTGGCATTATACCTACCACAGATGAATTTCCAAGATGTACAGCTTGTGAAACATAACCATTCAATCCACGACTTCCCCCTCCATATACCAAATTAATTTTTTTCTCTCCTAATTTTTTACCAAGTTCGTTCGCTGCAAGTGCGTAACAAATATCACTCCCAAGTTGAGAGCCACAAAGTACACATATGGTTTTAATTTGACGAACGAACTGCCCTTCCATGTTTGTTTCTTTTGTATGTCCTGAAAAGAAGTTTGGAGATCAAAAGTAGCTATACAACAATTCAACAAGAAATAAATACAAACAAAAATCTTGCGTATATATAAGTAGTTGTGATTGTGGCTCACATCTTCCTCTGGTTTTACGTCCAGAAACGGCTTAAACACTTTCTATGAAGTGGGGATAAGCTTCCCATCCAATTTTCTTATAGATTGGCAAACAGGGTCGTTTTTAGTCAGATTCCCAAGACTATAGCGTTGGTGGTCATTTCTAAACTGGGTCCATAAAGCAAGAAGTTCTCTTTGCACTATTCCACACGGATGCGTCTCAAGAGTCAATCGGATATCATCTAGAGACTCCTTACTCAGTCCATCCTTTATGAAACTAATTTTATCTTCTCGATTTATGGACGTAAACCCCACAGATTTGCATCGTGTGTTACAGGTCCATCGAGCACATTTGTAACAACCATTCACTCTTTTCGCTCTTCTTTTCTTCGCAAAACTACTCTTCCCTAAGCCTGGAAAATGCTTAAAACTAGGTGAAGTTTCACCAGCTAATCGAACTTTTGCTTCGATCAGCCAACGAATATCTTCAGGGATGTTATTAAGCATCAACAACCTAAGTCTTTCACACCTAGCAACATAAATTTTTTTCAAATCATTCTGCGGGAGAGATGGATAGTACTTGTGAATTTTTGAGAGATAAAGATCCATTTTTTTTTTTTTTTTTTAACTATACTAAGAAAAAAAAGTAAAGAACTATAAACTTTACAAAAGGGATGAGAGTACCTGATCGGAGAATAACACAAAAGAGAGAAGACTGAGCTCAAGAAAGGTGGCTTGCCTTATACAGATATGGAGTCTCTTATAGAGCAATGACCATCACTATTTTACACTCGGCTCGAGGCATGCCATAATTACAGGGTTATGCTTGGCGTCTCTTTTTCAACGCTTGGTGCCTCATTTTTCAACATTTGGCAGTGTGCCTTATCCTTTATAGGGCAGTGTGATTGCACTGCCCAAGAAAAGATAGCTACCACCAGCGTCAATTATGTCTCTCTCAATTCAAAATTTTTTTTTAATTATTATTTTATTATTTTTTTAATTTTTTTTTATTCTTATTCTTATTATTATTATTATTATTTTTTGATTTTTTTTTTTTAATAAATGTTTTGTTTTAGGGGCCCAATAAAATCATACATACCACACAAGACAATATTATCGAGTCTAACAAAATTATTTGCACAATAGATCAGTTTCAAACACTAATAAAATCAAGTACACCTTACCCCCCAACTTAAATTGCGCATTGTCCTCAATCGACAATAAAAGGATAGAAGATAGGCATACCTAGTGGTCTTCAATGCATGAACTCGTATGCAAAAAAAATTTTATTTAGACTGCACACAGAGAAACACTATTTGAATCAAAGTTAATTAAGTAATGCTGAAAATGAACAACTTATATATATAATTCTTTATTATTTTATTTTATTTTTTTTCTTTTTTTTTATTTAATTTTATTATTTTTTTTTATTTTTTTTTTTCAGATCTATAAACATCTATTTAACCTAAATGGAAAGGTGGTCTTTTAACGTCAGATTCCCAGACGATAGGAAACTTTCCCTACTCATCAGATGATGATGGATCATCTAAATCCACAACTCCTTCATTCTCCTCAACACTACCCTGGTATGGTTTCAACCTATGACCATTGACTGTTAGAAGCTGTCCTGACTCCGGATTTTCTATCTCAAATGCCCCATATCCTGAGATGGACTTGATTACAAAGGGGCCGACCCATCGAGACTTCAATTTTCCTAGGAATAGATGCAATCGAGAATCATACAAGAGTACCCGTTGCCCTACCTGAAAGCTTTTTCGAATGATGTGCCGATCATGTAACTCTTTCATGCGAACCTTGGCCAATCGTGCATTTTCAAATGCTTCATTCCGAATTTCCTCAAGTTCATTCAATTGGAGCTTCCTGGATAAGCCTGCTTCAGTTAGACTCTTGTTGATCTTATGAATTGCCCAATATGCTTTATGCTCAATTTCTACCGGCAGATGACAAGATTTACCGTATACTAGCCTATAGGGAGACATTCCCAAAATTGTTTTGTAAGCTGTTCTGTATGCCCAAAGAGCGTCTACTAGTCTTAAGGACCAATCCTTACGATTAGCAGCAACAGTCTTTTCCAATATGCGCTTAATCTCCCTATTGGCTAGCTCGGCTTGACCATTGGTTTGAGGATGGTATGGTGTTGCAACTTTATGCAGTACACCATATTTCTTCATTAATCCTGCCACTACTTTATTACAAAAATGGGAACCCCCATCACTGATGATTGCTCGTGGCATCCCAAATCGACTGAATATATTTTCTTTCAAAAATTTCACGACAGTTCTATGGTCATTTGTTCTGGCCGGGATTGCTTCTACCCATTTGGACACATAGTCAACAGCAAGTAAGATGTATTCATGACCAAATGAATTGACAAATGGGCCCATAAAATCCATACCCCAACAGTCAAAAACTTCTAACACTTGGATCGGATGTAATGGCATCATGTTTCTCCTTGACAGACTTCCTAACCTTTGACATCGATCACAATTTGAACAGAACTTGTACACATCCTTGAACAGTGTCGGCCAATAAAATCCACTCTGAAAAATTTTTGCAACTGTTTTCTTGACAGAAAAATGGCCTCCACATGCAAGAGTATGACTGAAATTGATGACACTTTGTTGCTCATGATCGGGTATGCATCTACGGATGATTTGGTCAGGACAATACTTGAAGAGGTAGGGCTCATCCCAAAAGAATGTTCTGACTTTTCTGAAGAATTTATGCCTATCTTGCTTACTCCAATGGTCTGGGATCAGACCAGTTGCCAGGTAGTTCGCAATGTCGGCATACCAAGGGACAACAGATGATGCACGAATAACATTCACTTTAAACAGTTGCTCATCAGGGAAATTGTCATGAATTGGTTCATCAAATTGTGTGAGATCTTGACTTGGAATCCTTGACAAATGGTCAGCCACCACATTTTCTACTCCCTTCTTGTCTCTGATTTCAATGTTGAACTCTTGCAGGAGTAAGATCCATCGGAGCAGACGGGGTTTTGCATCTTGCTTTGTGAACAAATACTTCAGAGCAGCGTGATCAGTAAAAATGATCACTAGTGACCCTACGAGGTAAGATCGAAACTTGTCCAGGGCAAAGACAACTGCTAGTAACTCTTTCTCTGTAGTGGTGTAATTCTTTTGTGCCTCATTAAGAGTTTTGCTAGCATAATATATCACATGAGGTTTCTTATCCTTCCTCTGCCCTAACACAGCTCCTACCGCATAATCACTAGCATCGCACATAAGTTCAAACGGGAGGGACCAATCAGGGGACTGAATGATAGGTGCTGAAATGAGTGCATCTTTCAATTTATCAAAAGCATTTTGACAGGCAGGACTCCATTCAAACGGAACATCTTGAGACAACAAATAGCACAAGGGTCTTGTTATGGTGCTAAAGGAAGCAATGAATCTCTTATAAAACCCTGCATGTCCCAAAAAACTTCCGATGTCTTTCACATTCCTAGGGATGGGGAGTTTTTGAATTGTTTCAATTTTTGACCTGTCTACCTCCATCCCCCTAGATGAAACGATGTGCCCCAAGACTATGCCCTGTTTCACCATGAAGTGACATTTTTCCCAATTGAGTATCAGATTTGTTTCCTCACATCTTGCTAAAACCTTTTTCAGATTCTCCAAACAGGCCTCAAAGTTACTTCCATAAACAGAAAAGTCATCCATAAATACTTCAACAATCTGCTCAACCATTTCACTGAAAATGCTCATCATACACCTTTGAAAGGTGGCTGGAGCATTGCATAACCCAAATGGCATGCGCCTGTATGCAAATGTCCCAAATGGACATGTGAAAGTTGTCTTCTCTTGATCTTCTAGTGCAATTTCTATCTGATTGTACCCTGAGTAGCCATCTAAGAAACAATAGTAGGCTTGGCCTGCTATTCTCTCTAGAACTTGATCCAAGAAAGGCAAAGGAAAATGATCTTTCCTTGTCACAGAATTGAGCTTTTTATAATCAATGCACATACGCCATCCTGTCTGGATGCGCGTGGGAATCAGTTCATTGTTCTCATTTTTTACAACAGTGACTCCAGACTTTTTGGGTACTACCTGTGTTGGACTTACCCACTTAGAATCAGAGATTGGGTAAATTATTTCAGCATCCAATAGCTTAAGCACTTCTTTTCTGACAACTTCTTTCATGTTGGGATTTAATCTCCTTTGCATTTGCCTAACTGGTTTTGCTCCTTCTTCCAAGAATATCTTATGAGTACAGATCAAAGGGCTAATACCTTGCAAATCTGAAATGGTCCATCCTAATGACTTCCTATGTGCTTTTAGAACTTTTATCAGTTGTTGCTCTTGCTGAGGTGTCAAACTTGAAGAGATCACCACTGGGAATGCTTCCCCTTCTCCTAGAAAGACATATTTCAAATCACTGGGCAATGGCTTTCTCTCAGGCGTGGACTGATGGCTATCAGGAGCCATGAGCTTACTGTCCAAGTTCCTTAATGGCTCTAAACCAGGCATCCATGTAGGCTTCTCACTTTCTTTGCTTATGACTTCCACTTCTTTTATTTCTTCGAGATCTTGATTTCCTTCTTTGGGTCTTCTCATGAACTCTTCAAAACAGTCATTGGTCAGTGTTTGGATCAAGTCTACCTCCTCCACTTCACTCTCAGTGTCCTGATGTTTGGCTACCCTAAAGATATTCATTTCTACAGTCATGTTCCCAAAAGATAGCTTTAACACACCATTCCTACAGTTGATGATGGCATTTGATGTGGCAAGGAATGGTCGACCTAAGATGACTGGCACAGGAGGTTGAGGCCCCTGATGCGGCTGGGTGTCCAAAACGATGAAGTCCACTGGAAAGTAGAACTTATCGATTTGTACCAGAACATCCTCCACAATTCCTCGTGGAACTTTGACTGATCGATCAGCCAGCTGAAGGGTCACTCTAGTGGGTTTAAGCTCACCTAATCCCAACTGTTGATACACACTGTATGGCAACAAATTGACACTAGCTCCTAAATCTAAGAGTGCCCGATCAACCTTTTGACTTCCTATGATGCATGTAATGGTTGGACAGCCTGGATCTTTGTATTTGGGAGGAGTTTTCAATTGGAGAATGGCGCTGACTTGTTCAGTCAAGAATGCCTTTTCATGCACATTTGTTTTCCTTTTGACAGTGCACAGATCTTTCAAAAACTTTGCATATGAAGGTGTTTGTTTGATTGCATCCAACAGCGGGATGTTGATTCTCACTTGCTTAAACACTTCATATATATCTGCATTTTGTTGCTCTTTTTTCAAATGATTCAACCTTTGTGGAAAAGGTGGTTTGGGCCTGTATTGAATTTCTTTCTCATCTTCTTTTTGTTTTTCATTTTTCTCATTTTTTTCATCGATGGATTCATGATCTTTTGGTTCTTTTTCTTCATCAACATGTTGGTTTATCCTAGGATCAGTTGGTTTCTCAATTATTCTTCCACTTCTTAGGGCAGTCACTGCTTGCACTTGTTCATGAGTGTTGGTTTCACTATTTGAAGCTTCTACCTGGTTGGTTTGCCTAATTGGGTTAGGATTAGTTTGGGATGGAAACCTCCCGGGTTCTCTCACACTCAATGTTTGTGTTATCTTGGTCAACTGGCTCCTAATGTCTTCTATGGCTCTGTTTGTTTGGTCTTGATTTTTGACAAGCTGAGCAACCTGATTATTGATACCTGTTTGACTTTGGATGAACTGGTGCAAGGTATCTTCCAAAGATCTCCTATGAGGAGGTTGGTAAGTATTGGATGAAGAACCTTGATTTTGTTGGAAGGTATGTTGTTGTGTAGGGAAGGGAGGTTGAGAATGATTTTCAGAATCATTTCTCCAAGAAAAATTGGGGTGATTTCTATTATTGGGATGGTATGAATTGTAGTTCTGATTATTCCCATAATAGGCTCCACTCTGATTTTGATTTTGTCTCCCCTCAAAGTTGTGTGAATGATTGTTATTAGTCTGCCCATACAATACCTCATTGAAAGCAGGTAGGGTAGGACATTCTTCAGTTGAATGATCTGTTGCATCACACACAGCACACTTTACTTCCACTTGATTAACAGATTGCACCTTTTTGGGTTGCATGTTTTCAACTTTCTTTGTTAAAGCAGTTAATCTTGCATTTAAATCGTCACTCTCACTCAGTTGGTATCTCCCTCTAGGTTGTGGATTTTCTCTTGAATCAAGAGTAGATGTTGGACCAACTTCCCAGTTCCTTGTATTCTCAGCCAATGTGTCAAAGAAGTGGAAAGCTTCTTCTGGAGTCTTCTCATAGAATTCTCCATTGCACATTGTAGAAACTAGCATTTTCAATTGGGGAGTGAGTGAATCATGAAAGAAACTGACCACTCTCCATTGCTCAAAAGCATGGTGCGGACAAGTGTGAAGAAGGTCTTTAAACCTTTCCCACGCTTGCGCAAAATTCTCATTTGGTTTACAGGCAAAGTTCATGATTTGTCTTTGAAGAGTAGCAGTTCTGTTGGCAGGGAAGTATTTTTTTAAGAAAGTTGTTTGCATTTCTCTCCAAGTTCCTATAGATCTAGGTGGGAGAGTGCTTAACCATATTTTTGCCTTATCTTTCAGTGAGAATGGAAAGAGTTTTAATCTTATGACATCCTCATTTGCTGTATGGTCCATGCAAGTGCTACATACTTCCTCAAATTCTATCATATGAGTATATGGATTTTCAGAATCCATGCCATGAAAAGTTGGCAACAATTGGATTGTGCCAGGTTTGAAGTTAAACCTATGATGATTGATGGGAAGAATAATGCATGAGGGGGTTGTCTGCCTAGGAGGATGAAGATACTCCCTAAGGGGTCTGATCATCTCCTGATCAATGGGATCAGGGTCACCGTGGTCACTACCACGTGCAGACATGTTCTGTGGAAGTGGCATGTTCTCATTGTGTTGAGACATGAGTGACTGATTTTCTACTGTTTTACCTGACCTAAGTATCATACACTATGCAAAAATAAAAATAAAGTAAAAAGAAACAGAGTTACCGAATTTATCAGGAGATGCTTCTTCTTATATTTTGTTTTTCCTTTTTGTTTTTGCCTCAATCTCCCCGGCAACGGCGCCAAAATTTGACTGCACTCTCACCCTGCAATTAAAACACAAAACAAAACACAATAAAAATTTTATATTTTATTTATTTATTTAGGCGAGAGGTTTATACTCGTCAGTGTACGAGTGCAGTTGTAGTTCAAATTTAAATTTATACTTTCTGGATAAGTCCAGGTCGTCCACTGAGAGATTTATTTATGGCAAAAGAAAAAAAAAGAATGTCACACACACGCACACGCATTTAGATGGATTGATAACATGATTTTTTTATGATTTTTTTAGATAACAAATACTAGAAAATAAAGCAAGACAGAAGTTGAAATAAATACTAAACGTGAGAATATGAAATTGGAAAGTACTTGAGTTAAGACAATTTCAGTGCCAACCCGTTGATTCCCAAATATTAGCATAAAAGATTAGCAACATTAATTTAATTTCAGATATGAGGATTTGTTATTAAATGCAATAAAAGATAATGATAGCTCTAGTTTAAGCAATCCCCATACATGATATGCGGGATTCTAATTTAAGAAACTACCATAAATTCAATTACAATTAATACACAAAACAACTAAATTAATCATCCGGGTTTGGGTATGATAGCGTTTCCAGTTCTAGTAACTCTCATGCGTGACATGAAAGCTCTAAGTTAGGCTTACGCTCCAATCCAAACCTAGTGATTTTTTAATAATCAAAACACACTCATATTGAAGTTTAAACCAATGTTACTCATTTAAAGCGTAGCTTTCTTTGGGAATCATTAGCGTTAGACACTGTCCTTGCCTTAACCCAAGATTAGATTTAGCTACTCATCTCTATTAAATTAATTGACAACAATTTAAATGACATAATTTAAATAACAGAATTTAAATGACAGGAATTAAAATAGAAGAAACTAACCGGCCATTTAGGCGGTAGATAATTAAAATACAAGAATTAAAATTGCAAGAATTTAAAGGCAAGAAACTAACCGTCCATTTAGGCGGTGAACAATTAAAATACAAGAATGAAAATTGCAGAAATTTAAAGGCACAAATTAACCGGCCATTTAGGCGGTGAATAATAAAGTAATAATAAATGACATAAGAATTTAAAAGAAGAAAGGAAGGAAGTAAGATCACAAGAGAGAATACTAAAGAAAAGGGGAAAGAACAAGAACAATTCTCAAATAGAGAATTATAAGGAAACAACTAAACATTGATTCAAGAATAATAATCACACTTACAAATGCAATCAAGTGATCTATTTATAGGCCACAAGATGCATTACAAACCACACAATTTCAATTATTCAACTAGACATAATTATATCTAATGGGCACTCACATACTTAAAGTTAAATGGATTTTAGCTATAATACACACCTAATATTAAATGGATTTTAGCTAAAATACATACCTAATAAAGCATTCATAAAGTTAAATGGATTTTAGCTATAATATCCACCTAATAGTTAAGTGGATTTTAGCTAAAAAACACACCTAATAAAGCTCTCACATAAAAAATAAAAATAGATTTCTATAAATTGATTTTTAATCTTCATTAGGATTAAAAATAATCCTTGGGCCTTCTCCAAATAATATCTTCCATGGGTTGCTCAAATTGGGCCTTAATTCTTCATGGGCTTAAATTCTTCATGGACTTTAATTTTTCATGTGCTTGATTTCTTCATGGACTTGAATTCTTCATGGGCTTAATTTCTCCATGGGTTTGATTTCTTCATGGACTTGAATTCTTCATGGACTTTAAGTCTTCATGGGCTTTAATTCTTCATGCCTAAAAAAAATAAAAATAATTTAATATTATTAATAAATTATATATTATATATATGTATTACACATGGCACATATATATATATATATTATATTATATTATATATATTACATGAATGCATATAATGATGTATATGTATTATATATAATTTTATATATTATTATTATTATTATTAAATTTTACTTTAAAATTTCATTTCATTCATTTTTCAATTTAAACTTGCATATAACCATAAAATATATATTAATATCTAATTTAAACTATTTTTAAGATCAAAAGAAGGATATAATTATAACAAAATTTTTATAAAATTAACCACTAATCAAGCCCCAATTGATTTTGTATGTCGATTTGATTGTGCGTAATCTATTTATTGTTGCTTCTTTTTTGCTTTCAAGATTATGTCGGGGTGAGTGTTTGTGAGGCGATGAAGACCGTGATGATTTGAGGTCCGCCCGTCGGGTCTGGCCCAAGCGTAGGTGGGCGGACTAATTGAGCCTGGTGGAGTAGGGCACGACTTAAGAAACTAGGCTTAGCACAGGCACAGGTGGGTGGACTGGCTAAGCTTGGCTGGGCAGGGCACAACTTAGGAAACCGGGATGACCTGAGGTTCGCGGGCCGGGATTGGCTAGGGCATAGGTGGGCGAACTGGCCAAGCCTGGCTGGGCAAGGCACGGCTTGGGGTTGTAACATAATCAATCCTCTAAGCATCCATTTTCATTGATAAGAGAACCTCGACGTAGAACCAAATAACATCTGACTTTATTCATAAGTGAAACTTGGTGTGAAATTTCAAAAAATATAACATCTAATCTTATTTCTAAGAGAACCTCGGCGTAGAATCGAATAACATCCCATGTAACAAAACATCTGACTTCATTGATAAGAAGACCTTGGTGTTGAATTGAGTAACATGTCATGTAACAGAATATCTGAATTTATTTATAAGAGGACCTCGGCGTAGAACCAAGTGACATACCCGATAATAAAACTAAAGTAATAAGAAACACGAAGCCAAACTGCAACATAAATTAATTTTAAACCGTAAACAATTCGCAAGGATGATCATGAGGTTGTTACTTAGTTGTAGTACTTATGTAGGCTAGTTGCGTTCCATAATCTTAGCAATGGTCGTCCTGAGACTTCAGTGAGGTGGTAAGATCCATTCTCAAGGTTGTGAGTGACACGATAAGGGCCTTCCCAGTTGACACAGAGCTTTCCTTATCCAGGTTGTTGTCTCGCAATTTCTACCTTCTTTAGGATTAGGTCTCCCTCCCAAAAACTCTAGGGACTGACCCCCGGGTTATACTTTCAGGCTACCTTTTGCTTAGCTACTTGTTCTTGGATACAAGCTAGCTCTCGTACCTCCTGAATGAGGTCCAGATCCATTCTTTGTTAATCTCTATTGGTATCTTCTCGGAAGTGCTCTATTCGGGGACTTGGCTCCCTAACTTCCACTGGAATCATTGCTTTCGACTAGTAAGTGAGCCTGAAAGGGGTTTCTATTGTTGATGTTTGGATTATGGTATGGTATGACCATAGTACCATAGGGAGCTCTTCTAACCATGCCCCATTCGTCTGATCTAGCCGTTTCTTGAGCCTAGTGAGGATGACCTTGTTGGCAGTTTCGGCTTGTCCTTTTGTCTTGGGATGCTCGACTGATGTGAAGGTCTGAAGAATACCAAGCTCCTTACAAAATTCTTGAAATTTTGAGTTAATGAATTGTGTGTCGTTATCGGAAATGATTAGCCCTGGCAGGCTGTATCTATATATAACATTTTTTCTAGATGAACTTTTAACTTTCTTTATCGTAAATGTTGTTAGGGGTTCAACTTTGATCCATTTGGTGAAGTAATCGATAGACACCACAATGAACTTGAGCTGGCCCGAGGCCAGCGGGAAAGGTCCTAGCAGGTCAATTCCCCACTTGTAGAAGGGCCAAGATGCATCGAGGCTGTGGAGTGTTTCTGGTAGGGAGTGATGTGTATTCGCATACTTCTGGCACTCCTAGCATCTTTTTACATATTCCAGAGACTCATTGCGCATGGTCGGCTAATAGTACCAGGCCCTTAATATTTTTGCTGCTAGGGACCGACCCCGGATATGGCTTCCATAGACCTCCTCATGGATTTCGGACATCAGGTAAGCAACTTGCCTCTCATCTACGTACTTGAGAAGATGATCGTAAAGCTTCTTTTGTATAGTTGATCCCTGGTCATGGCTTAAAGGCTAGCCGTCTTCCTTAATTCTTGGCCTCGTCTGGGTCATCAGGTAGCACCCATTTTTTCAAGAACTAGCTAATGGGGGTTCCCTAGAAACTGGGGTCTGCCTCCACGGCTTGTACTTCTGAATCAATCGTCGACGAGTTCAAAGTTTCCAGTATGACCGATTGATTGTTTCCTCGAGCCTTGGTGCTAGCAAGCTTTGAGAGTAGGTATGCTCTTGAATTTTGCTCCCTTAATACATATTCAATGTCAAAAGATTCAAAGGCCTTGGATTGGATCCTGACCTTGTCGAGATACTTGCTGAGATGAGGATCTTTTGCCTAAAATTTTACCTTTAACTTGATTAGCTACCAATTGTGAATCAGTCCTTGCAATTAACCTAATGGCCCCAACTTCCTTGGCCAAGCCTAGCCCAGCGACGAGGGCTTTATACTCAGCTTGGTTATTGCTTACCTTGAAGTCGAAACGGAAGGACTGTTCGATCAGGAACCCATATGGCCCTTCTAAGATTATTCCCGCACTACTTTCCTTGATATTTGAAGCTCCTTCCACTGACAAATTTCATGGGTTATTATCAAAAATTTTAGCAGGTGAAGATAAATTAACACATAAATCAAATAGTACTTGGGATTTAATATGTTTGCGGGGTTGGTACTGTATGCCAAATTTGGAAAGCTCCATCGACCATGTGATCATTATGCTTGAGAGCTCAGGCTTCTAGAACACCTACTTGATTGGTTGATCGGTTAGTACTATGATCTAGTGACTCTAGAAGTAAGGCTTGAGCTTTCGGGCTATGGTAACTAAGGCTAGAACTAACTTCTCTATCTTTTGGTATCGAATTTCGGGCCCTTACAAAACTTTGTTGACAAAATAGATCGGTCCCTGTATTTTTTTGTCATCCCTTACTAACACGGAATTGAGCGCGCTCTTAGAAACAGAGAGGTAGATAAGAAGTTCTTCGCTAGGCTCTAACCTGGAGAGAATGAGAGGGGTTGTTAGGAAGTGCTTTAGCTCTTGGAAGGCGGCTTCATACTGTTCAGTCCACTGGAAATCTGCTAGTTTCTTTAAACACTAGAAGAACAGTTGAGCTTGGTTTATTTACTTCGAGAGAAAGCGAGAGAGGGTAGCTATTCGTTCTGTTAGTCGTTGGACCTCTTTCACATTGCTAGGGCTGCACATCTCGAGGATAACTCAGCACTTGTCGAGGTTGGCTTCTATCTTTCGGCTAGTAAGCATAAATCTGAGGAACTTTCTAGCCTGCACACCAAAAACACACTTTCTTGGATTCAGCCTTATGTTGTGTTGTCAGATTTGTTCAAAGATTTTGGCCATATCTGAGAAAGGATCTCCATTCCCCGATGTCTTGGCCACCATATCATCAACGTATACTTTCTTGTTGCGTCCTATTTGATTAGCAAACACCATGTTTATCAGCTACTGGTATGTAGCCCTTACATTATTTAATCCAAATGACATGATTCTATAGCAGAAATTTTCGTCCTCGGTGATGAAAGCTATCTTTTCTTCATCATCCAGGTGCGTCTAGATTTGATTGTACCCTGAGTAGGCGTTCATAAAGCTAAGATATCGATATCTCGAGGCTCCATCCACAAGCCGGTCGATATTTGGCAAGGGGTAGAAATCCTTCGAACATGCTTTGTTTAAGTTGGTGAAATTCACACACTTCTTCCATTTTTCCAAGGATTTCTTTACCATCACCACGTTTGACAGTCAGGTGATATAATGTACTTCCCTTATGAACCTGACTTGGAGGAGTTTCAACCACCCCTCCTCGACTACCGCCTACCACTTTTCCTCACCTAACTTTCTTTTCCTTTGCGTGACCGGGCTCACATTGGAATCTAAGGCCAACTTTTGGCAAATGAAGGATGAGTCAATGCCTAGCATGTTTGCGGGTGTCCAAGGGAAAAAGTCAGCATTTTGCTCTATCAGCGTGGTCAATTGCTTCTTGAGGCCATGGAAAAGTGCAACACCGACTCTACTCATCTGTTTCGGATGGGCCCCCAAGCTCATAGGAAGTAGCTCTTCCGTGGCTTGTGATCGTATAATACCCCGAGAGCCCAAGGTTAGGTCCAAGAAGGGATTATAGAGAAACTAGTATATATCGAGGATAGTAAGGAAGCAAACAACACCAGCTAGATACATTTTGATCTAAATGTGGATAAAGAACTCCAAGGTTGAGCGTGCTCGACCTAGGTTAACTTAATGATGGATGACCCCTGGGAAGTTCACGTAGGCCCATTAGGGTAAGTTGATTCGGTCCTTCCTATCACTCGATGCTGGATGTTATAGGTCGGTTATCCAGGAATTCGCATCGTCGATCTAACTCGACCATGTTCACGCTATGATTTGCGACTCAGCTACTGGTGGTAACAATCTAGTTACCGTGGTTTCCTCTAGCAGACAGGGAGTGTTGGACTCTCAAGCTATCATTGTAGCATTATTGGGCCTTCTTTTGGTCAGCGTGGACCATTCCGACCTTGGTGGCTGAAATTGAGAATTTCATCACCAAATGTGGAATGGAAACAACTGCGCCCAAAGAATTGAGGAACGGGTGGCCCAATAGGGCGTTGTAAGGCATCTGGCAGTCAATTACCAAGCACTTGACGTTGATCATCTTAAGCGATAGTGCTAACCCGAACGTCGTCAGTAGCTCTATGTACCCATTTATGTTCACCTGCTCCCCCGAGAAACCAATCAGGTTTCCGTTAAATGGCTTTAAATCCTCTTCGGGTATTCTAGTTTCTTAAAAGTTGACAAGTATAGCAAATCAACCAAGTTCCCTTGGTCTACTAGGACCTTACTGATGACAAAGTTAGCCGCAACTACGTATATCACCATGGGATCGTCTAAATTCTAATCAATCCCTACATAATCCTTATCGGTGAAAGAGATTACTGGGTGTTAGGTCATTCTTCTCGGTGGGTGTTCAACACTTCTAACGATCATCACCACCCTCAGGCGACGCCTTCTTGCCGACTTGGAATCTCTTCCGCCTGCGAAGTCCCTAGAAACTGTATCGATAACTTCTCGTATTTGATTTGGGGGGGCCATCCTGACTTCCTAACCTCCTTTAGCTCTAGGTCTTCTTTGTGGGCTATGGCTTTTCTCGGGCGCCGATCATCACGTGGTTCTTTGCTCTGACCCCGTCTCTTATAAACATACCAACGGAGGTGACCTTCTTTGACTATCTTCTCTATCTAGTCCTTAAGAGCAATACATTCTTCTGTCATGTGGCCGAATATTCAATGGTAATTACAACTCTTGCTAGTGTCCACATTGGGGCGGGGGTTAGGCTAAGCTCTAACCTCAGGAAGTGGAATTATCCTCAAATTGTATACTTCTTGGAAGATCTGATCTTTCCTCGTCGTCAGCGAGGTATAACCATCATAGCACAACTAGGGCAGCTCGGGACCCCTGGCTGGCTCTCTTCGCTATCTGGCTCAATCCTTATTCTCTCTTTTGCGGCCAGGTTCTCTCTCTGGGTGGCATTGATGTTCAGTGGATGGGTCTGACCATTAATTCGGCTGTGGTTGGACCTATGGTTGGGAGCTACTACGTCTGGTGGCCAACACATCTTCCACATTTATATAGTTGGTTGCTCGTACTTAGAGTTCATCAAGGTTGGCGGGAGGCTTTCGAGCCAGACAGTCGGCAAAGGGCCAGAGCTTGAGCCCAGCCATGATAGCGTGCAATGAGACAACCAGATTGAGATCTCTGATTTGAATGGCCTCCTGGTTAAACCGATGCATGAAAGATCGAAGCGGCCAAGGTTTTATGATGAGCTCGGCTGGTGGAGAAGTGGACGAGGAAGCACGTGGCGAGTTTAGAGAAGTCTTGGATGGAGCCTGGCTCTAGAGTGGAGAACCACAACAAGACAAACTTCTTCAAAGTGTTAGGAAAGCTCGGCACATGATTGGATCAATTCCCCCACTTAACATCATCAAAGAGTTAAACATTGTTAGGTGTTCCTAAGGGTTGGTGGTTCCGTCATATAGCTCCAATGTGGCAGGAAGACGGAATCCTTCTAGCGTTGATGAGAAGGGTGTGAGTGGCCTGAAGTTGTTGATGACGATTGACTTCTGCATCGTTGTCAACTCTCTCGTTGCACTAGTCGTGTTGTTGGTCTTGGGTTAAGTCGGTAACTTGATCTTAAACCTATCAAATGGTTTGGAGGAGGGCCTCCATGGTTGCTAGATTCTCTGGCTGGTGGTTGACGGTGGTGTTCAGAATCTCCTGGTTTGGGGCTATGTTATTATGGCTTTTGGTTCTGACCATGGATAGTTTGCTGAGAAGATTAGGGATTCGATGTGTGGGATAGGTAAGTTTTACTGGGCCTCACAGTGGGTGCCAAATGTTCCTTCCGACCCAACGGGGTTGGCAAGATTAGCTGCAATGGCAACAGGATGTCGTGGTCCAACGAAGGCGACTGGCACCTACAAGCATTCCGACGCTCAAGTTATTGAGGATTCGAAATTGCAAAGTATGTGTAAGGGTTGAAAAGAACATACATCAGCCTGTGATCAGACTCGTTTATATAGAGATGAATGTGCCTTGTGTATTGTCGATTATCGTGGAAGGATAAAATGCTGAGATACACGGTAGTGATAGGGATCATCTTTGAGAATCTCCAATTCGATGAAAATTTTGGACTGATGAGAATTAGTGTGTGAGTTGTTCGGAGTTGATAAGATCTGTTATTGGTGCAAGGATCTTAACTTATATAGAAAGGCTATTCGAGCTTTTTGGGTTGAGCTCTAGTTAAGGGGTAGGCTTTGGAAGTGTAGGCCCGTAGCCCAATAGGTCAGTAGGGTCCAAAAATAATAAAATATCTTGATTAATTATATATACTAATTGGGAAGCCAATCCACGAAGATAATACAAATCTTTGGAATATAAACCTTCAAAACGTGTGGCTCTTTCTTGTCTAGGCCTAGTTCCGTGGCTGCCCTCACTCTTTCCTTTTCAGTCACCCAATTAGGCAATGGGTATAATTAATGGGTAAGAAAATTAATTCATGTGGCAACATCATTTAATTAGAGGCAATGGGAGTTTCCCACCCTACCTTATTCCAATCCCAAACACACTATGACATGTCAAAGGCTTAGGACTCAGAGCGTAAGGGGAAAATTCTAGACAGCCAGAAAAAAGTTACAGACGGGTTTACAGAAAGGCCATCATTTGACAAAATTACCCTCAGTTTTTGTTAATATTTCACAGAAACCATTGAAACCCTGAAACCCCTTCTAAGTCTAGGCTCTTTCAATTCCCGCCCGAAGATTGAAACCCCCTTCCTTCTCATCCTTTCAGTAGCCGCCCGAAGATGGTCGTCAAACCCCCTTCCTCATCATCATTTCAGTAGCTGCCCGAAGATGGTCGTTCTCGTCAACTGAACCGGAACACCAGCATCTGTTGTCTCTCTTAGCTCCGTCGACGAGACCACCAGAACACCAGGAGCGGTCGTCTCTCTCAGCTCAATCGCATCACCTAGCAGCAACCGCTCCCAATCGCATCGCCTAGCAGCAACCGCCCCCAATCGCATCGCCTAGCAGCAACCGCCCCCAATCGCAACAACCCACGAACCCCACAACCATCTGGGGCCACCACTGGTTGCAACTACTTCGCCCCCACCTGCTGGCCACTACATCCCTCATCGTCGGCCAACGGTCTTTGAAGCCCCCCACCAGCTGGCCAGTCGCACCTACCTGAAGAGGTAAACATTTCAGACATTTAATTTGTATTTTCATAAAGAGATAATATGGCTCTCATTGTGATATTTGTGATGCTGTGACTAACATATTACATTAACTTATATGGCTCTCATTGTGATATTTGAATGCGGCATAAACACCAATTATACCAAGGAAGAGTCTTGTAACTAATAATGGCTGCATTTAGAAAATAATTAAAGATATAGTAATGGCATGGGAACAAACTGTCATGAATTATATGAAAATAGCAATAAAAAAATCACAAATCACCTTCTCCTCTAAAGATGATGAGGCCAATCAAAATCAGAATAGGATGAAGCTGTGCAAGGGAAAAGAAAAAAATAATAAAAGAAAACACACATTAGATTCACAAGCTAAAGACTTGCCAAATTGCAAAGTACTAAAGTAAGAAAATAGCCACGTAGGACGAGTTTATCAAAAATCTAAATGTATTATTATCTAGCGTACAACGTATGCCTCCTTGATCCATTATCAACTGCAAAACTATTATAAGCTTTGTAGTATATGTGGAGAATCCAGGTAATAACAAACAAACATGAATCAAATCCATTTAGTACCCACACATTAAGAGAATGTTGCAAATCTATGTTAAATGACTTGTGAAGATTCCTCTTATGCATGCATAAAATGAATCTTGATGATTCTTTGAGATATAACCTACACTAGGGAATATCTATATCTGGGAGGTATCTGATTATTCATGCCATAACAGTCAAAAAACTAATATGAACCACACCTACAGAGTATACCAATACTACTCTTCTACCTTACATTAACCTATATTATGCATGCATAATGTTTTTTTTTTTTTTTTGGTTGAATGTGATAAATTTTGACTAAGTCTTCTTACTGAAGGCTCTGCTTGCTGAAGGACCAATGTGATATCCTATATTGAGCAAAAACAATATATATTTACTCTAATTATGTGACATTGCCAATGGGAGCAATATGGTTTTGCTTTTGATTAACCCATGGTTCATTGTTAAAATCTCTCCTTATATTGCTTACCCATCCAAGCATTGATGAGCTTTTAAGTTAGATAGGTTGATATGCATAAATTAAGCTACATTAATTTGAAATCATAGTTTTGGTTGAAACATTTTAAAAAGTGAAGTACTTGTGTTATTATCTAATTTTATGTTAGTTTATATTAGACGGTTGAAATTGTTGAACTATTATTTGTTTGTGATTGTAGACATTGCAGAATTTGACAATGACGGGAAAGAATAGAGGAATTTGTCATAGCTGTAGACGTTCTGGTCACAATTTGTCGGAATGTCCCACAAAGCAACATTGCCCTTCATGTGGACAGGGGTTTGTGAAGTGGATGGAGGTAGAGAAAAATACGGTGAACAAAGGACGTATGTTTTTTTGTTGTAGTGCTGATTGCAGATATTTCAAGTGGGCTGACGAATGCCCTGAAAAGAAAGCTGATGCTTTTGGAGAACAAGTAAGTGAAGTGATGTATGACGAAGGTGAATCAAGTGGTGGTGTTTCGGCCAAAGCATCTAATGAGAAAGATGTGGAGCTGGCTCGCTTAGTTCAACGTCTTGCTCGCATTTCTGAAGAGAAAGATGTGGAGATATCTCTCAATCTAACAATTCGCAAGGGAAAAGGAAACGCACCCTCTTGAGCTTGTCAAACCTCGAATCTACTAAAATGATGTTAACATGTGTTGTTAAATTAGAAATGACCTTTGTCACATTGTACAAATACGTTAAGTACTAACTAGTATAAGAAAGTAACATGACTATTTTCTATTTGTTGGCTCATCAAGCCATTAATTCTCAAATTGACTTCTTTCGATCTTTGTTGGCTCACTTTAATCCCTGAATTCACTCTTAAGCTTGCGTTAAACTTTAGTTTAAAGATAGACATGTAATATCTAAGTATTGCAAAGTAGATCAAAATATAATTATACTCATATTTTACATAAGAAAAAAATCAGCAGGGTAAATTGACCCACTAAATGCTCGATAGACCCGCAACCGCCTTGCTTCCATGCGCAGTGCATGTGTTTGTGATCGTTAGTCATGGCACAATCTCACAGTCATGTTCTCTCATTTGGGGGGCTAAGCCTATGTATATTCATAAGCAACTACACCTATATGATTGGATCTCCTACTTGTATTAAACCTATATAGAAGAAAACATATGTAAATTAATTTGAATATGATGGTCATGTAACTGTGCAAGTCCATATATTCAGCAAACAACATCATTTAGATGAAATCCCTCAAACCATAATAACATAAAACAATCTATCCAAAGAAAGATTGAAAGAATAAAGAAAAAAAGCAAATAACATGGCACAAGACAGAGAGTAAACTATAGTGAGTGCTAAAATGAATAAATCACTTTGAATTGGCAGATAGCTGTATCAAAGCTGAGGATGCATAGTCCATGACATAAATAAAAACCTAATAATAATCTTGCTTCCGTATAATATAGACGTCGAGATAGAAAATCAAGATCTCAGGGAGCCCCTACTTTTTTACACTTCAAAATTGAAACGCTGCATGAAGTTCCTAATACAAAGAACACTTGGGCAGAGGGTTCACGTACAAGTTTGCCCCTAAAACAATTAAAAACAACATTTCTCATACGGAAGTTCTTTGCTATTAATTCTTCCTCCTAAACAACGATGCTTCACTTGTATTCCAAAATCATATTGTTTTCTGGAGCCAACCCCACACAAGCCCTTAGTATGTTGTCGATTTTCACGCTGCTTCTTTGCATTTTGGTCCTGGATGATATGGCTTAAGATGTTCCTGGATAGAAAATTCAAACAGATAAAATATCAAGTCAGGGAAACTAATTAATTAAATTGCAGCCAATGGTATGTTGGATTTGCAAGTTCCATATTTCCAAAAACAATAACAATATGAAACCAAATAAATCCCAGTCTCTTTCTAGGCATCCAACAGTGGACAATGAAGTAAAATGGCAAAACCAAATAAAGAAAACCATTAGAAAAGTCCAGTCAGAGCTACCAACCAAACCACCCTACACCCCAAACCACCCCGACGATCGCATCTACATTTGTAACTATGGCTGCTTTGATTACACAGAAAATAAAAAAAAAATTGCACAAAACAGTGAGTTTATATCAAAAACATATTTTTAACCACGATAATCTGTTGAGATACCTTAATATGTTCTCGGGCCATATCAAAAACAAAATTGCACAAAACATTGAGTTCATCATAAACAAAATTTCACAAAACAGTAAATAAAATCATCATCAATGAGTTCATAATAAACAAAATTGCACAAAACAGTTAATAAATAATGAAACAAGAAATTGAAACAAAACCAAAACAATACTCCCTGTTTCACTCCAATGAATCGTCGGCGATGGAGAAGACAAATGCGGGGCTTCAAGGCTCAGATCAATCGGTCCAAGACCCACTAAGGTGAAACCAAGAATCAGTCCCAATGCTTGGTTCTTGTTTGAGCAGCTAGGCGAAGCCCGCTTTCCTCAAAAACAAGATAAACTTACCTGGGCCATCTTCTTATCAGGCCACCAATTAGTGGATTTGGACCTCTCTTTAATCTATCAATCCTGGGCCGAAGCCTATGATAGTTTTAACTTACTCGATCTTCCATCATTGCCTAGCACCGATCCCAAATAAGCTAATTCCCGAACTTACTAAGACTGCAAAAAATATGGAACATTTTACTAAAGTCAAGTATAGAAGGAAATACCTTGGTTTACACCATTCAGGTTGACAAGGATTTGGATCTGAAATTATGATTAATCATTCTAGCAATCATCAAATTACTAAGGAATCAACAAAATTAGTAACATATCAAACAGAATACAAAGATTAGTAAAATGTTACTAAGCAACCTAGGAATCATCAACTTATTCAAGCAATCTTAACCACAATGTAATAGCAAAAACAATAAATATGATTAAGGACCAAACCGCTTCACTTACTCTTCAAGGCAGCCTCTCTTTGAGCAAATCAGGGTTCATCAGCTCTATGCCCACCTCGTCTTCCTGGGGTTGTCGAGGTGGCAAATAAGATGGCATAAATGGTTGACCCATTGTATAAGCCGGAACCCAATTCACTCCATACGCTGCATTCCAAGGTTGATAATTCGGCCCCACCTGCAAATAAGATAAGAAATTTTAGTTTAACTAAAATAAATGAAAAATATTTTAATATTGAAGTATATGATATAAGAAGCATGCACCATCAACTGTTGTGGTTGTGGGTATGTAAGTTGGGTCAACATAGGATTTAATACTTCTTGCGTTGCTTGTATTACGGCTTGTGCTGGTTGTGTATTATTTTCCATTGACCGCTTTCCTTTGCTCGCCTTCAAAGTGACATGTGCAAAAAAACAGTATAACCAATTATATGATACTACTAGTAGATAATAATAGATAACTAAAATAGAGTTGCAAACATACTTTCCGTTTAATGGTATTCGTTTCCAATGGGCCCTTTTGACGAAGTTTTCTAGGAGCTCCCTTTGTTTTTGCGCAATGCGGATCCAAAATGGGATTAGATGATGTCCTTGCAACTTCGCCACAATCAAATGCGATTTGAACACTGCCTTGGGAAAGGATATTATTGTCAGAACTTATGCTTCGTCTCGATATGCTCGTATTGTTCATTTGATTTTCAAGAAACTCCATTACCTCGCGGGTTCGTTCCTCATCATCCACTACTAAATTTGCAACCTTGGCAAATAAACTTTGCAATTTATCATATTTTACCTGCTCAGGAGTGCTAACCCAACCACTGTAATTGATCTTGACCCTTGTGTATGCTCTACACACATCTTTCCTCCATCTCCTCAAGATATAACTCTCAGGAATCATTTTGACATTGTTTCGAATTAATACAGAAATAACATGTTTGCAAAGTATTCCTCGAAACTCGAACAAGTGACAGCTACAAACAATGCGACCAATCTCTCCCTCAAACATCACCGTAAAAGTCTTCCTCTTTGTTGTTGCGTTAAATATTATATCTTCTTGGACTTCATACCTAGTTCCAAGACAAGTCAGCTCGGTAGAGATAATATCACAATACACTTTTCCAGTTAGCTCTTCTTGAAATTCTTTAAATTTGGAGATTGTGTAAACCTCTTGGAATTGTTTCTCTATACAATACTTAGTTGCACACGGTACCATCTGTGAAAATGACTTAAAATCTGCCTGGAATTCCTTTTCAACTTTGCTCCTCAAGGCCCGCTCATACTGTTCAACGAATAGCTTCAACGAGGTTTTTGAGTTGACATATCCATCAAAAAATGCATTCATACTCTCACTCCGTTGCGTTGTTGACATCCCAGCCCAGAAACTTGTTCTCAAAAAACAAGGTACCCACCGACCTCTTTCTCTGAAAAGCCCGGACAACCAATCATTGTTGTGCAATGTGTACATATCAATCAATGAATGCCAACCCCGTTCAAATTCTTCCGGACTTTGCGACTCATAGACCACTTCGTGCACGGTCGAGAGTATTGAACCCTTATAAGGGTGGCCCCCAAATTTTTCAAGCAACTTCTTAAGTATGTGCCACAAACACCATCTATGTCTTGTGTTCGGAAAAACAATTTGAATGGCATTTTGCATAGCCCTATCCTGATCAGTAATTATACCAATAGGTGCCTGGCCCTCCATGCACTGAAGCCAAGTCATAAACAACCAAACAAATGTCTCGGTATCCTCACTAGATACTAAACCACATCCAAATAACGTCGATTGCCCGTGATGATTCACACCAACAAAAGGGGCAAATGGCATGTCATACTTATTCGTCAAGTATGTGGTATCGAATGTGACAATATCACCAAATTCTTTATATGCCTCCCGACACCTATTATCAGCCCAAAACACATTCTTCAATCGGGACTCATCGTCCAAATCCAAACTATAGTAAAAACCAGGACACTGTGATTGCATTTTTGCAAAGTAGGCTTGTATTGCAGCTGCATCTCCCTCCCCAAGTCTTAATCGCCTAACTCTATCAATATAGTTTCTACAGTCCTGCTCAACAAATGATAGATTCTCGTAACCACCCGCTTCAACGACAGCTGAGTTGTAACTTTTGTGCATTGGAATACCAGCTAGGTCGTTTACTTCAAGCTTTCGTTTCACTTGTTCACTCAATTGTCGATTACATCGATACAACCTAGATTTTGATGGACTTGTTTTGTGATTATGCTCCAAGATTACCCTAGTAATTTTCCATATTCCTGTCACATCTGACGCAGCTGTAATCCTAGCTAAACACCCTATTTTAATGGTTGGTGTAGGCTTCAAAGAGCTACTTGTTTCACTGCTTCTCTGACCTTCTCGACTACAAGCATATGTCACATATTTTAACAACCCATCATCACCCTTTTTTGAATTCCTTTTTCTGACAGGAAAACCCACAGTATAAGCATATGTTTTGTAAAATTCATAAATCTCGTTGTGGTCATTAAATTTCATCCCTACTGTAGGCACCATCTCATTGCCCTCTGATGTGCATTCATTGTCAACCCCTACTTCAATCTCAATCTCATTGTCAGCCCCTACTTCAGTCTCAATCTCATTATCAAAAACTACTACATTCTCTTCTTCATCATATGGACATTGAACTAAGAAAAAAATTCATCAGCCTATTGAATTTTAAATAAATAATTTAATTTCCCTAATTCAAAAACACAATTGTAATTATAATCAGAATTACAAAAACACAACTGTAATTACAAAAACACAATTGTAATTTCCCTAACTAATAATCAGAATTAATTATACTAAGCCACATTCTTTTGTAATAATGCTAAATCATTGATATAATAAATGGCAGATTATAAAAACACAACTGTAATTGTAAAGATTAAAGACTAATACAATCAAATGAATGAAATTATTCCTTATCCATTCTAGCAAGAACTAAACCACAAACAAAATTGGTTTATTTTTTTCTCCTCTCAACCTCAAACGAATAATTGATGCAACTCATGATAAGTTCATAAACAACCTAACAAGCAACAAAAAGACTCGACCAGGTAAGCTTGAAGACAATAATTTTAATGCAAAAACATCAGGTCTCAAAAATCGACAGTTTTTTCCTCTTTTCAGTGAGTTCATCATAAACAAAATATCACAAAACAATAAATAACATCATCATCAATGAGTTTATCACAAAACAGTTTTTTCCTCTTTTCAGCAAGTAGACCTTTTATATCTAAATAAAATCGACAACAAATCTCTTTAAGCAAAAACCTCTAACTAGTTTAAGCAGTATCGAGTACAGCCCTTGACAAACTAAAATCAAAGATCAGTCCAAAGAAACCAACTAAAAGTCCTTGACAAACTAAAATCTGAAGGAAGAAACCGAAGGAAGAAACCGAAAGAAGAAACCTTCTGAGGATTATAATAGTCTAGCTTACCTTGCTCTGACATCGGCGAGGAAGAACGGTGACGAGACTGAAGATCGGTCTCCATCGCGGAAGATCGGTCTCCATCGCTTGCTGGAAGTACTGGGAAGAACGCGGAAGATCGATTTCTATTGCGGAAGGTTGATCTCGATCATCGAATGAAGGTCTCGATCGCCGAAGGAAACGTCGCGGCTAGATCGAGATCGTCGTCGGTAAGGTAAGCGCTCTCTCCTTCTTTTAGTGGGATATGTGCAAACGCAAGCTGAAGGAAGAAAAGTCGATCTCGGTAAGCCCTCAAAATTTACCCCAATATCTCGCGATATTTTGACAACCAAAATATCGCGAGATATCTCTTCTGTAAATCCGTCGGTAAACGCGTCTGGCTTTGTAGAGGGACTCGAGCGTAAGGATAGGTTGTCTTGTCATCCTCAAGCTCAAGCGGGCAGTCTAATCCTACCCTCACATCACTAGCCTAGCAGTAGCACCCAGCTATCTCTAAAATAAAATAAACATACTACTTTATATTTGGATTCACACGGCTAGCTAGCTTTCAAATGTTCACAATATTCTCATATTCGTCGTTTAGTTTCACGTTTCGAGCGAGTCCTTTTGTATAACTACGTCTTAAAAGGGATTAAGATTTAAAATTTATAATTTCAAGTGATAGATCATTGCATAGAGACAGGGACAGATAGTTATCAAATTAAATATTTTCTTTTCTTTACTTACTACCACCCTCACCCTCACCCTCAATACATAGGATTGATAATGATTCGATTTGTTTTTAATTTTTGTTAAAATTATAATTAAACTAAATTTAATATACTAAAATTAAAACTAAATCATTAATTCATTGATTTTAAAAATTAAAAATCATAACTAAACCATTCGATTTCAGTTTAACTATAATTTTTTTAATTTTATCCATACTAACAAATAAAAATAAACTCTTACAAATATTATTCATAAAAAATTTTGATAACTACACAATAAATAAAGACAAACTCTAATAAAGTTAGCTTGTTCTTGCATAAAGTTACAAATTAATTTCAAACTTCTTGGATATAAAATCATATCTCCAAACCTACAATTGTTAAGATCAATAAATTAATATTTACATAACTAAATTATAATTTAAGCTAAAAAAAATTTAACTACGAAAGTTAATACCTTCATCAACAACATTAATATCTTCTTCATAAATTGATATATATCTATCTGAAATGAATGAGCCAACTTCATCTAACAAAAATATAAATATAAAAAGTAAATTAATATAAAAATTTTAAAGTCTTAACAATAACAAATAACTAGTAAATGAAATAAATTCATCTTTTTCCACTTCAATCAAGAGATAGAATTCACCTTGTTAAGATCAATAAATTCACTCTTACAATAGTTGCATTGGGACTTTATTTCTTTATTAATGACCACTCTTTGAAAATGTTTCCATACATCACTTCTAGTTCTACCATCAATTTCCTTATCAGAAGTATTTACCTCTTGAGAACTCTCTATCGGTATTGATTGATGAGTTCGTTCATCAGATGAAGATCCGCTCACAAAATATTGTTGTGTGTTGCCACTTTGCAAGCATGTCATATTCTATAAAAACTTGTTAAAAAATGATAGCAACTTTAACAACAAATCAAGCATAAACAAGTAAAAGAAATATGGCCAAAAAATAGAAAAACTACCTAAATTTAGTTGTCAATCGAGAGAATCAAAGAACTAAAAAAAGAGAAACCATACCAAGTAAAAAAACTTGAAACAAGAGCAGCAAGCAAAGACGAGGCTGACTGGCTGAGTCGCCGAGCGAGTGTGAGGGAGAGGGTGAGAGTCGAGAGGCAAAGGGCGAGAGCTGAGAGACAGTGAGGGCTGGCGAGAGCAAGATGAGTCGAGTAAGAGCAAGAGAGGTAGAGAACAAGGGCGAGCGAGAGTAAGAGAGGGCTAGCGAGGGCGAGCAAGAGCAAGAGAGAGGCAGAGAGCGAGGGCGAGCGCGAGCTAACAAGCAAGATAGATGAGGCAAAGAGCGAGGTGCAATGAGGGTGAGAGAGAGTGAGGGTGAGTAAAAGCAAGAGAGGGCGAGCTCGAGTAAGAGCCAGTAAGGGCTAGTGAGAGCAAGAGAGAGGCAAAAGGCGAGCGGGTGTGGACAAGCAAGAGAAATGAGGCAGAGAGCGAGAGACAGCAAGGGTGAGAGAGAGCGAGGGGGAGGGCGAGGTCGAAAGAGGAAGGAGAACTAGAGAAGAGAAGAGGAGAAGGGTTTGCAGACAAGGCAAGTGGGCTAGGCAGGACTGTGGTGGGCTGAGTTGTATATAATATATTATATATATATATATTTTCAGTTCAATTTGGTTTGGTTTGGTTCGATTGCCCACCATTCGATTTAATTTCGGTTCGAATTTTGGTTTGATTTTAGTAAAAATTATAACCAAACCATATCTATTAAAACAATGTTCGATTTTTTCTTAAATCAAACTATTACTTAGTCAAACGATTTTTAATCGTATTGACTAATTCAATTTCGATTCTATTCCTTACAATTTCAATCACAATTGTAATCCCTAAATACATACCCCTTTTATCTCTTCTTGCTTTTCCCACCTCCCCTTCTTTTGTCTTTCCCTCTATAAATGATAGTGAAAATCATTGGATGCTTTCAAGTAAACTCAACAACACCAACGACGAGGAGGAGGAGGAGAAGACAGAAACTTGAGTTGACTTGGATGGATATTCCAATTGAATTGATTATGGTTAATTATTTATTAGCTAATAATGTACTGTAAAGTGACTATAGTCACAATGGGAATGGAGCAGGGTCCTTCCCGTTTCATATCATGCAATGATTATTTGTATCTACATTCAATTTTAATATTTAAAATAACGCTTGTATATTATCGTATTATTATATCATATCATGTGTGATATAAATATATACATACATATATATAAATGTATAATAAATTAGTGCAAAGTAGCATTTGAAATGGGGGCGGGGAGGAATTTGATGGTACCAAGTGCTTGGAAAAGCCGCTGATAATTAAATTGAGAGGGAGAGAGAGAGAGAGAGCAGGGGCACACGCGTTGTTTGAGGCATGGCGAAACGGAAAATGAAAATGGGGACGCGCCGCTCGACAGACAGACCGGCAGGCAGCAAATAGCAATAGCATTCGCATCGCGGACGTAATTTAAAGTAACGCGAATGGCGGTGTCTCTTACTTTATGTCTCCTTCCAAAACCATTCCCTCCTTTCCTAGCTACGTTTCTACATCTCCAGATCCACTTTTTAATACGTATATATATATACTATTATATATATAAAAGTTTGCGTGTGATATTGTTCGTTTACGCCGCATGGCTGAAGAAGATCCAACCGTGGATGTCTACCATTAGCTAGGCGCAATGATCAAAACTAATTAATAATAAAAAATAGGTATTTCTTTTCTTCTCTTTTTCTGGAGATTATACAATTCAGAAGAGGACGGGAGACGTTGGTGGGCCTCTCATCCCATGTGCTGCAGTGCGGCGGTTATTGAAAATAAGTTTGTGTGGAGAGAGAGAGAGAGAGAGAGATAGAGACAGAAACAGAAACAGAGAGAGTACTGTACTGGAGCTCACTAACCCACCCCGGCCACCTCTGTTAAGATTCTTTGGCTAACGCCGTCAACTCTGCACCTGCTCTGAAAGCGCGTGAAAACGGGCTCCACCCAAACCCAAACCCAACCCAAACAAAGAAAGAAAGTCGGTCCCCTATGCTTCTCCCATTGCATTTCCCTACGACTCCGAGTGAGAGAGAGAGAGAGAGAGAGAGAGCCCCCGCCACGCATGCTAATAATTTCCAAGAAATTTCATGCCACTTGTTCCTTTCTTTTCTTTTGTTTATATATATTATCTGGCTGGATGGAGATCAATCTTTTCAGATAATACTCGCTGAGTATGAAAATTAAAACTGAAATATCGATATTTCTTTTTTTTTTTATCAAAGGATAAATATGTCTATATGATCAAAACAATTATACAAATACACTGGTCATACTCAATATTAATCGCCCTTATGCAAATATCGATCTTTCTTTAATATATAACAGCCTGTTTCAGCTTCTGTAATTTTTATTGACCTGACTTGACTGACTTGAGTAGTTTCATACGTAATGTAGTGTGTCCCCTTGGACTGGGCTTGGCTTGGCGTGGGTCCACCATTTGGTGCTCATGGAACGTTGACAGCCTAATCAACAGCCTGGAAAGAGCTATGTTTGGCAGTTTGGATTAAAAATCCAGCCCCAACTCCAACCCGAACCGATTGAGAAGAAGAGTGATATGATTTCATGACGCTGTTCTACTTCCATGGTGTCCGCGATGCCATTCCATTCGTGTAATGTAATCTCAAACTGGGCTGCTTGCTTCGCCACCATTTCCCCATTTCACTCCGCCGCACATACACCGCTCTCTCTCTCTTCCTCTCTTGTTGTGAGGTAAGTCTGTTCATCAGTTCTGGATCTTCTTTTCCTCTTTCGTCTATTTTTCTTCAAAATAGCTTCGCACGCATCAATTTCTGGTCCGTATTTCAGTAAAGTTTCCATTTTTACATTTTTTTGCTACTCTTATAATTATTTGTTCCAAAACTAAACTGGGTGGGGGGAACGAAATACCATTACATTTGATCTGCTATCTTGCTAATACGATTGCGGGTTCATTGGACCTGCAGCATTTGGATGAAGGCGTGTCTGTGCTAAATTTCAGGTCTTTTGGATTCTGGGATTTTCATATATATATATATATATATATATACATACCTAACCAGTTCCTATCATCATCAATTCTGAGGATTTTGCTTCCCAAGAATGGTAAAGATGAAGCTAGTCAAGTGTGTGCATCTGCTTCTAGTCGTTGTTCTGTTTGGATCTATGGTTCTCGAATCCTCTGCCTCTTTCGTCCCGGTTGATAACTACTTGATTGCATGTGGATCTTCCCAAAATGTAGAGTTCCTACGTCAGATTTATGCTCCGGATTCGGGCCATTCGTCAGTTTCATTGAAATCTCAAGGCAACTCTATTGTGGCTTCGTCTAATTCGAGTACTGTTCCTTCTCCACTCTATCAGTCTGCTCGAATTTTCCCCGCTACATCATCTTACAAATTTGATATCAAGCGAGAAGGTAGGCACTGGGTCCGCCTCTACTTTTACCCTCTTCCGGACCCGGGCCACGACTTGACATCTGCTTCTCTCACTGTAATCACCGAAAATTTTGTTCTCTTGAACAACTTCACTTTCCAGAATTACAACGGTTCTTATCTGTTCAAGGAGTATGCAATCAATGTCACTTCGGACAACCTGATCCTTACTTTCATCCCTTCCAATGATTCAGTTGCATTTGTAAACGCAATTGAAGTTGTCTCTGTACCAGACGAGCTGGTCCCTGATCAGGCACTAGCTTTGACCCCTTTCGCCCCTTTTAGTGGCCTTTCAGGGTATGCCCTCGAAACCGTTTACCGCCTGAACATGGGTGGTCCTTTGCTCACTGCTCAGAATGATACGCTTGGAAGAACTTGGGAGAATGACAAGAAATACCTCCATGTGAACAGCTCTGCGGTTAATGTTTCAGTCAGCCCCGCGAACATAAAATATAAAGGTGCTGTGACTCCTGATATTGCGCCAAATTGGATTTATGCCACCGCTGAAACCATGGGAGATGCTAATGTGCCCAATATGATGTTCAACATAACTTGGGTCCTTCCTGTGGAACCAAATTTCACCTATTTTGTGCGAGTACATTTCTGTGACATTGTCAGCAGCTCCTTGAACAGTCTTGTGTTCAATCTATACATAAACTCTGATATTGCTCTTCAGAGCGTGGATCTGTCAACCTTAACAAGTGACTTGGATGTGCCCTACTATAAGGATTTTGTTTCCAATTCTTCTGCCGCAGATTCAGATACATTGACCGTCAGTGTTGGTCCAGATACAAAGGCTGACATCACGGGTGCAATCATGAATGGTTTGGAGATCATGAAGATTAGTAATGAAGCCAGAAGTTTGGATGGGCTTTTGCCTGTTGAGACTCTCCTACCCGTATCACCCTCAAGAAAGAACAAGATAGGCATTATAGTTGGTTCTGTTGCGGCAGCTTTGGCTGCATTGACATTTATCTATTTCTGTTATTGCTGCTTGGTCTCCCGCAGATCAAAGACTGCGCAGCAGGGCCAGGGGCATACATGGCTTCCTCTCCCCTTGTATGGAAACTCCCAAACAATGACGAAAATGTCTACAATGTCTCAGAAGAGTGGAACCGCAAGTTGCATCTCATTAGCTTCCTCCAATTTTGGTCGGTTCTTTACATTCCAAGAAATTATGGATGCAACTAACAAATTTGATGAGAGCTCACTTCTAGGCGTTGGAGGTTTTGGTAGGGTCTACAAAGGAACACTGGAAGATGGGACTGATGTAGCTGTGAAGAGAGGAAACCCAAGATCTGAGCAAGGTTTAGCAGAATTTCGAACTGAGATTGAAATGTTGTCCAAGCTCCGCCATCGTCACCTAGTCTCTCTCATTGGCTATTGTGATGAACGGTCGGAAATGATACTGGTCTATGAGTTCATGGCAAATGGGCCTCTTAGGAGCCATCTTTATGGAACGGATCTCCCGCCACTCTCATGGAAGCAGCGGCTTGAGATATGCATTGGGGCTGCTAGGGGGCTCCATTATCTCCATACAGGGGCAGCCCAAAGTATTATTCACCGGGATGTGAAGACAACAAACATTCTCTTGGATGAGAACTTTGTAGCCAAAGTTGCAGATTTTGGTCTGTCTAAAACAGGTCCATCTCTGGATCAGACACATGTGAGTACTGCTGTGAAGGGTAGCTTTGGGTACCTTGATCCTGAATACTTCAGGAGGCAACAGCTAACAGAGAAGTCAGATGTGTATTCTTTTGGGGTGGTTCTGATGGAAGTTCTCTGCACAAGACCAGCTTTAAATCCCGTTCTCCCAAGGGAGCAAGTTAATATTGCAGAATGGGCAATGACTTGGCAAAAGAAGGGGATGTTGGATCAAATCATGGATCCAAATCTGGTTGGGAAAGTAAATCCCTCTTCCCTTAAGAAGTTTGGAGAGACGGCAGAGAAGTGCCTGGCTGACCATGGTGTGGATAGGCCATCAATGGGTGATGTTCTGTGGAATCTAGAGTATGCTCTCCAGCTTGAGGAGACGTCATCAGCTCTCATGGAGCCTGAAGATAACAGCACAAACCATATACCGGGCATTCCATTGACTCCATTCGACAACAGCATCAGCATGGTTGATGGGGTGACTTCTGGCACTGATGAAGATGCAGAAGATGCTGCCACCAGTGCTGTTTTCTCACAGTTGGTAAATCCCCGTGGAAGATGAGAAATTTATGGCCGCATCCTTGTGCACTGGGCATTGAATGACCAATGAAAAGATTGGTTATTCCAACTTCAGTGGTGATTGGACATCTTCCATTCCAAGTAAGGGAAGGTTATGTTTTTACCTTTACTGTCATGAGTTCACACCTGAATTTTATTTTATTTTTTGGCGATAATATGATTAATTGGGTATGTATTATAGTTCATTGATGGGAGCCAAACAATCCATCAAAGGTTGTGTTCGATTTATCACAGATGTAATATTTTTTCAATTTGAATCAATGGAAGTGCAAACTCTCCGCATATTAAATGTTTTCTTCATGTTCCCACATTTGGTTATGCGTTACTTTATTTTGTATAGCTGTTTTGTTTAAAAACAAGCAATATAGAAGAAAATAAAGCTTTTGGCATCCTTGTTGCTGGCATGGAGCTGCTTGTTTTATAGAAGAAAATAAAGCAATCGTTTTCATTGCATCGAAAGAGTTCCCAAACACACTTCTGGAAGGGAAACTTTCAAGACAAAACCCTTGTAGCAATTCCTGAATCAAAGATGCCTGCTTTATACCAGGAAACCTTTAGTATAAATAGTGGGTTTGTTCTAGTGATGGTGAAATTAGGAAACGTGATGCTTCCAAGTCTTCTAAAAATGAGATGGGAATACAAGACTCTTGATTTCTTTCTGATGACTTCTTTTATAGCACCATGGTTCTTGCTCTTCCCATATTATGCCAACCTAAACAGTACTTGTCGCTCTTATCCTGCTTTTGGCTGTCCGCAGTTTTATATTTCGATGTTGTCTCCTCTGTTTTTATATAGTCATCATTGTACCCCCATGCATTAGATTGTTCAGCAAGATGATAATGCAATAATGGTGGAGGAAACATTAATTAATTACTATTCAAGCAACATCAATTCAGTTATTCACCATGAAACAGTTTCACATATTGTTTGAGAAAGCCATGGAGCTCTCACTAGTCGCTGCTTCCCGCACTCAATTCCATTTCCACTAGTGGCTCCCCTCCCTGGTGCAGCTTAGTGTGTCATAACCTATAGCTATAGCTGGTGTGAAACCTCAACTGCAGAGAACATAACGGGATCGCATTCTGCAGATAGAAGTAGTTTTCACGTCCTAATGGATGGGTTGCAGCACTGGGCCGGCCGAATTTCCTAATTAAAAGATGGATGGCCTTCAACCTCTAGGTTTGAGGAAAGGCAGTGGTAGAACCTCAACCATAACTCTACCTAGCCAGGTGAGTCACGGCGGTTTGCACGGTGGGGGTGACACTTGCAAGCACTCCGATGCTTAAGTCAATGGGAATTCAAGATGACAGAGTTTTTTTAAGACTAAAAAGAACATACCTCCACTAGTGGCAAGGCAGGCTTATATGGGGGAGAGGGGGAGAGCTTGATCCCTGTGTAATCGCTGATCGTTACAAAAGGATAAGGAGTTGAGGATCTTGGTGTTGTTGAGGATGAAGGTGAAGATGAAGGACCGAGAATCCCATGGCCATTGAGGCCTGTTGCGTGTGCAGGAGTCTCAAACGACATTGACAGGATGAGGATGCTGCTAAGCTGGGGTAAGCTGAGGTCGGGTCTAGATATCAGGCTTGGTGCTTGGTTATGGGCCTAACATCGAGTTTGGCTTCATGTGGTTAGTACGGTCCACAACCCGCTAGATCGGATGTTCGCAAGGGCGAGCATTCAAGCTCAGGATGCACAATCCAAGGTCATGACGTGTTTCGATCTCGATCATACTCAAGCTGAGCTTTGGGGGTCGTTTCGATATCTTATCGAATGACGTATGTAGTCCCAAAATTCAAAATGTCAAGTCTGGGATATGGGACGTCATGGGTAGGTGGGGACCCCCCGACTCCACTCAGGGAATTGAATGCTTGGCAGGTGTTGTGACAGGTGGCGTGATGTTAGCAGAAGGTTGGTGTCGTTTGAATCTTGCTTGTCGGATGCATCTTGCACTAACGACCTATCTTTGATGATGGGCCTGAATCATGACCGCTGAGTGACGTCGGTATAAAGGCTTTTTCTCCCGCTTCTCTATCTTACTTTTTGCCTTTGTTTCTGACTTGCCTCTCTACTGTCTCTATCTCCGATCGTTCATCGCATTCCATCCTAGGACTTCGCTCAGCTTCATAGGTAATCTCTTAAATCTGTCTCTTTTCATTCTTTTCTCTTTCGTGCTTTCCTTTTTGTCGTTATTTATTGGTCGTCGAGTGTTATGGCGAGATCGGGGAGCAATTTCGTGATTGTCATAGGTGAAATCCTGTCGATGAACCTAACACTTATGCAAGGGGCTAGCCGTCAAGCCTTGTTGGTCAGACTTAGAAGGGCGATTCAAAGGGTAGATCGAGGTATTCAGAGCGTAGTTCAAAATAGGTGTTGAGAATGCGGGTGTCTCTATTGTTTATCGAGGAGGAAGGTCTATTCGTGTGTCGTCCATGTGGGGAGGAAGAGTGAGTCTACATGGACCTAGCCTCGAATGTGAATTCGAGGTCGATCTATGTGTATGAGACATTCTTCACGCGTCTTCAGTTGCAACTCTTGTTCACCAACTTCCAAAAGTTGGTGCTAGCGATGTTGAACGTTGCTCCGACCCAACTGCATCCAAACATTTGGGCTTTTGAAGTGCTCTCCAACTTCCTAAGCCAGGAGTCGAGTATGGGGGTGTTTTACTTTTTCCAATCGAATGGGGTCAACAAAGACAGTTAGGTTTCCCTGAGTGACCTTCCGAGGAGGCGGTTGTTGAAGCCCATTGACAGCTCTTACAAGGGTTTCAAGGCCAACTTCTTCAAGGTGGCTTCTCGGGAGATGAGCTTGCCTTCTTTTTGATCGAGGGTGGCGCAAAAAAGCATCCCTTGTTCTAGAGGAAGGAAGTGAGCTCCATTATGAGGCTGGAATACCGGAGCTTAAGCCCGGAGAACCAGGTGATGGCAGACTTGCTTGAGTCTTATCTGATATTGGAGACGTCGGCTTTTCTCAAGCACGACAACTACCAAAAGGGCTTGGCCAAGTACATGGGTCAATTTTTGTTTTATCCTTCTTTTTCCGGTTACTATTTGTTGTTACCCATACTGTTTGTTTGTTGTTTCAGGCTTAATGGCTTCAAAAATGTTAGCCGAGGAGGTTAAGAGACGTATAGAGAAGAAGTGGGCTGATGCAGTTAATAGTGGGCCAACTGGAAGGGTTGCCGAGAAGGTCGTCTCCTCTTCTAGAGGTCTTGCGCTAATTTCTCGAGCCAATACCAAAACACCATCGGCAAGGGTTCCCGCACTCCCCTAAGTCGAGGAGCCAGAGATAGCCCTACTAGGGTAGCTCAAGGATGGGTGACCCCTAGAAAGTTTGTGTGGACCCATTAGGGTAAGTTGATCTGGGCATTCCTATCGCTCGATGCGGGATGTTACACTAACCTTCCTTCGTTTTCAGCCTCTTCTGTGGACTGTCGCTTCTTCTTTGACCCCAGTCCCCTCGCGGCTCCCTGCTTCGCTTTCTCTTTCTGTAAACATACTAGACTAGATGGCCTTGTCTGACAAGTTGCTCAATCTAGTCTTTGAGTATGGCATACTCATCGGTTGTGTGATTGTACATTCAGTGATAATCATAACGCTTACTAGCATCTACATAGGCGCTGGGGTTCTATTGTGCTTAGTGTTAGGGAGCGGGATGATCTTCGAGTTATAGACTTCTTGAAGGATTCAGTCCCTTTTGATTGTTAACGGGGTGTACGTCTCATATCTCAATATGTCTGGTTCGATCACTTACCCTCGTTCCCTTCCTCTTCTGGCATGTTCTCTATTTTCCTTTCTTTGGTCGGAGTTCGTATTAGGTCGATGTGGACGCTCGACCGATGGGCCCGGCTACGGAATCGGTTGGTGCTAGGCTCTTGGCTGGTGATCTTTACTCCTAGCAGTTGAGACTTGCTCAACGTTGATATAGCCTGGCATTCGCATTCTGAGGTTGTTGAGGTCAGTAAAGGGCTTCCTTGCCAAGGAGTCGGCAAAGGGCTCGGGCTTCAGCCTCGCCATGATGGCGTGTAAAGAGACTGCAGGGTTGAGGTCCCATATCTTAATGAACTCTTGGTTGAACTGGTTCATGAATGCGCATAACGAATTGGTTTCACCTTGCCTGATGTTGATGAGGTTGGCTGAGGTTTTGTTGTGAGCTCGACTAGTGGAGAAATGGATTAGGAAGCAGGTGGCGAGTTTAGAGAAGTCATGGATGGAGTCTGGTTCGAGAGTGGAGAACCATAGTAGGGCGAATTTTTTGAGGGTGTTGGGAAACGCTCGGCACATGATAAGGTCAGTGCCTTCGGTAACAGCATCAAGGGGTTGAACATCGTGAGGTCTTCTTGAGGGTTGGTTGTTCCGTCATATAGATCCAAGGTGCTGGGGAGACGAAACCGATCTGGCAGTGGCATAGACACAATAAACTCCGAGAAAGGATGGTTGGGGGTATATAGGGTTGCGGAAGGTGTCGTGGTAGGGGTAGTTTCAGGTTGGTTGTGGTGGTTGCCTTCGGTGTCATCATTGTCCCGCCCATTGCGCAGGTTGCGCAATTGGGTGCGGGTCAGTTAGGCGACTTGGCTCTCAAGTAGCCAAATGGTTTGGAGAAGGATCTTCATGGTTGCAGGGTTTTCTAGTTGGTAAGGGTTGGTGTTTGGATTTTCTTGATGTTATTCTGACTTCTGGTTCTGGCCATCGTCGACTTTTAGATGGGGTTATTGGGATGTTTCAATAAGCTAATGGGGTAGGTAAGTTTTATTGGGCCCCATGGTAGGTGCCAAAATGTTCCTTTCGACCCGAAGTGGTGGTCATCCAGAGAGCTTGAGGCAATGACAAGTTTCATCATGGCGGTCTGAACAGTGAGAGTAGCACCTGCAAGCACTCCAACGCTCAACTCAATAGGGATTCAAGATGACAGTTTCTTTAAAATTGAAAAGAATATACTTCCACTGGTGGCAAGGCAAGCTTATATAAGAGAAAGGGAAGAGCCTGATCCTTGCGTAATCATTGGCCATTATAGGAGGATGAGGAGCCAAGGATCCCGACACTACTAAGAATGAGGGTGAAGATGAAGGACCGAGAATCCCGAGACTGTTGAGGCCTCTTGCAGGTGTGGGGGTCTCAAATAATATTGATAGGATGAGGATACCGCTGAGCTAGCGTGAGGTGAGCCCTAGTGATGGGTTATGTGCCTAACGCCAAGCTGGGGTTCTTGTGGTTAGTATGGTCTAGAAGCCTTCTTGTTGCTTAAGGTTGTAGGTAGTAGTGTCTGCTGGGTTTGAATCGCATCACTTGTAATGCAATGTAGTGAGATCTATCTATCTATATATCTAATTATTATTTATTAGCATATGGAGGGATGATCGATTGACAAACAAGCAACAGCAATTGCCAATGCCCCATTTTTGTTATATATTTGAACTTCCAATTCAGCAGAATAAACCACAAGTTAACATACATACATACATGAACTTCCAACCAAATATGGTTGAGATTTGGCTTGCAGTTGTTGGGGAAAAGCCCTTTAGATTTTTGTTATGGGCCTGTGCTGGGTCTTCGGCTGCAATGCAAAATTATCACGTCTCGTTGACTTGACTTCATGTCATAGGCCCAGGCTCGACTGGACAGTTGTTCCCCTCTCTCTCCCTCTCGCCTGCCTGAAGAGTGCGAATCTTCATCGTCACTATTTTTATAAAGGTGAAAAGCAACGGAATGATAATAAAAAATTATCTCATATTGTTCCGTTATTTTTCAACCTCGTAAAAATAATAAAAGTGATGTCATCCCATCAAAGATGGTAAACAAAATCGCACTCCTGCCTGGGCACTTGCAGTCTCTTTTATCTTGTATTTTTATGCCATGGGGCAGTAATATTTCTAGGATCGGCCACCCTCACATTCATATACATAAATGATAAAAGATACAATTTTTGGGATATAAAATCTATCGATATCTTGGGTTTTGTTTTATAATATCAATATGTGTGTGTAGTGGTTGAATGACAACGTTTCAAAGTTGTCAGCTAAATTAAAATAATAATAAAGAAAAAGGAGAATCTTTTATAGTGGGATTGATGTCAGCATGGACGAGATGGCTCCTCCAATTCCAAATAGGACAAAAGCAATGCACCCGAATATGAAGAGTCGCGTTCGATGCACCGGCGCCCACCAACCACTTCTTTTGTTTGGACCAAAACAAAACAGCTACTGCTACAAGTGCATTGAAAAACACAAACATCTATCTATTATATATACTTTTACTTCTATTATTATGTTATTATTACTACTACTATATGTTCACACACACCTCCATTCTACAGACCTGAAACTTCAAAATGTATACGCCGCGGCTGCTGCTGCAAGCGCCTGCATCATGAAGAAAACCATAATCCTATTAAGTTTGAAGTGCATTATTAAGACTCTTTTACAACAAATTTAGACACCCTCATACAAATTATTATATATGTATATGACAGTGCCAATCTAGTTTGTGATCGTGGATCATTGCTGATATTTGTGTGTGAGAGTGAGTGTACGCGGCGAGTCATCTACTGAGGCTGTCGTCTTTCTAAAATATATATATTTATTTATTTATTTTGATAAATTTTATTTTTTTATTAAAAAAAAATATGTCTATTTTTGCAAAAATAATCTTTCTTGATAAATTAGATAAATCACATCACGTGAAAGGGTGGCTACCCACTCTAATTATAGTCTTGCATTTGGTAAAGTCTAACTAATCATATTATAGAACAATACTATGTTGCTCAGTGACAAGTAACATAGTATTTGTTTCGCCAGTGAAAAGGGTGCGGGCCCCACATGTATAGGGTCTTGCCTCTTTCATTGACAGGCAAATGTTATGTTATCCACCAGTGAATAATTTAGTATTACCAGACTATATTATTTAAACTGATGATTATGTTGATGTGTCTTTATTATCGTATTACTAATGACCTATTTTATTATTCTTAAACCCAATCCCCCCTGCCGGGCGCAAGTAGCAGAAATTATAATTTTTTAATTTTATATTATTTAATTTTAATCTTAAAATTAAAATACAGGAACATGTGTAAATAATTAAAAATAACAACTTAGCAAAATAATTAGAGAGGAAAAGGATATAGTCGTAAATTTACGCGCTGGTATCCTAGTCCACGTGAAAACTCAAGTGGTACTTGAGGGGAAAAAGAAAGGAAATGGTGGTTCACGTGGCCTGAAGCTGGAGCTAGGTGGTCCCAATACCATTGGCTGAGCTTGAGCTTGTTTTTTGCTTTTTTCTTTTTACTTTGCAAATTTAGAGGTCACACGTGACATAAGAATATGATGATTGTACGCACCGGAGGTTGGATTTGGGTGTGGTTTCACGAGTTTAAGAAAAATGAATGAGGTTACGGATCATTATTGTTTCGTTTGCCATGACGGTTTGAAAAAAAAAATAAAGGAAAAATGAATGAGGCGTACGTATCATTATTGCTTCATTTGACAAAGTGGTTTCATCCCTTAGAAGCTATATCAATAAGGCATTTAAAATTTATTTAAAAAAATTAATAAAATATTTAGGTGCACCTCTCCGACATTTAAGTTAAATAGCTCAAACACTATTGCTACAATATTTTATAAAAGTTATTTATAAGCCGGTTTGATTGAGTCATTTTACACTCATCTTTTTGTTAATTTTCAATCATGTCCTTATTCTTCAACCTCTGTCTCTTATCACCTTCTTCTTCAGTTCTTCCGACCACCACCATCGGTCATTGCTGTCACCCTCATCATGTCGCCAACCGTCTGTCACCCTCATCTCCTCCATCCATGTTTTTCCTTCTCGCTGTTGCCATAGTCGATTCAACTGATATATATATATATAACTATTATATTTATATAATAATAAATATATATAATAATATATTTTTAATAATTATATATAATTTATCAATGTTTAATAATAAAATTTTATATTATTTAATAACATATCTATTTTCATCTTTTTATCAAGTTATAATAGTTTATCAATTATTTCAAATTAAACACATAACTATTAAGTGATAACTTAAAAATAAATTTATCCAAATACATTTTCAACTTAAATGATATCTAATTTAAACGTTATAAACTGCTTAAATACTAGCTAACTTAAAAGTTTAAAAAAAAATCTACCCAAACTAAGCCTGTGCCACGTATTTGCAAGATCATTGGATAGTAATTGGAAGGAGGGTGGGGCACCCGCACCCGTACTCACACTCGCAGACATCATCAGGACAGGAGAACACCCTAGGACTTGACTCAAACAGCTCTCTGTTAAAATTTGATGGATCCACATTACGTAATACAGCAAGCTCGAGGGGTGGAGGTAGGGGTGTGCAATCGGTTATAACCGAATCGAACCACCCAAAAATTATTAATCGAATCGAACTGAATTATCCCTAATAACCGAACCGAACCGACCGATAATCCTAGTATAACCGAACTAACCGAAACCAAAATAACCGAACAACAAAATGCAATAATCGAACCGAACCCACAATAGGCAGAGAGTTTCCAATCCCCAATCAGAACCGATAATCCTAGTATAACCGAACATAAAACCAAAACGATTTTCTAGTCCCCAATCAGAATTTCCAAAACAAATGAACAAGAATCAGAAATATTCAGAGTTTCCTAATCGAAATTTTCCAGAACAAGAATCACTTAATCATAAATAGTGTACCTTTGAGTCTTTGACGCAAGAGTTGAGGTCGCCAGGAATCTTGTAGCGATTGGGAAGAAAAAGGGCCTGGTCAACGAGCTTCGAAGCGCACATCGTCGTCGTCGATTGACCCTTCGCCATTTCGACAGCCACCACTGCTAGCGCTGCCACCATGGCCCAAATCTTGGAATAGCCATCGTCGATCGTCCAAGCACAAGGAAAAGAAGAAACGAAGGCGAGGGATGGTGGGGTGAGAGTTAGGGTTCGATTCGATTAGGTGTGGGTTAGGGTTAGGGTTCGATTGGAAGAAGGCAAGGGTTAGGGTTCGATTCAATCGCCTGCAAGAGAGAGAGAGAGAGAGAAGGGGGGTGCGATTATCTCTCAACACATGAACTCACAGCGAGGGTGGGGGGAGATAGCGAGAGAGAGAAAAGGGGGGAGTGTGAGTGTCTGTGTCGGTCGTGTGGGTTCCGTGTTTGGGGGGAAGGGTTGAACTCCACAATTAATTGGTTAGTTCAGTTAATCGAAAATTAAATTATTGTAAATCGTTTCATAAAAAAATTGAACCGAATTAACCGAATTAAATTATTTTATCAAAAAAATTGAACCGAACTAACCAATTTGATCGGTTCAATTCGATTAATTCGGTTTAACCGAACCGCTGCTCACCCCTAAGTGGGGGGAGGAATTCGGTTGCAACTACAGGGCCTAATGGGCCCATTAACCAGTTGGTATTAATGGGCAGACCCATTCTTTGTACTTAATTTTCGCACTTAATTCCCAACTCCCAAACAAATTTCGAGTAAAGATGCAGGGCAGCAATTCAACGAAGTCGGATGTCATCAGCCAAAATTGATTATTATTACTATTTTATTTTTATTTTAGTAGGAATTCGATTATTCAAATGCACAAAATAACGTAACTTCATCCTCCTGTCATATGATGTGTCCGAGGGCCGATGGCCCCAGGACCGAGTCGTGTCGTCTGCGCTGCTGCTCCTCCTCCTCAGGATCACGTGGCTGCTTATTTTATTTTTAATGAGGGCATCAATGGGCCCCATCTCACATGGGCCGGCCCTTGACCATTCTCCTTTTTCTAATTACCCAACGACAAATCCAACTCCGGGCATACCGAGCAGACTTAGGACCTGCTCCTCCTCCTCCTCCTATAAATTGGCCTCCAATAGTTGGAGTCATTGCCACACCGACGAGCAGCAGCAGCTACCCACCTCGTGAGAGAGTTTAAGACAAGCAAAGGACTTCGACAGCAGCCGCCGCCATGGCAAAGGAAGCTAATGCCCAGACCAAAGTGAAAGTTGAAGTGGAATCCATTTGGAAGGCCGTGGCCAAGGACTTGAGGTTCATCGCTCCCAAAATTCTGCCTAGCAAGGTTAAGAGCGTCGAAGTGCTCGAGGGAGATGGCTTCAGCGTTGGCTCCATCATGCGCTTCAACTTCGTCCCCGGTGAGTACCAATATTACTAGTACTTTTACTAATTCATTAATTAATTACTTCTTTCTCTCTCTCTCTCTCTCTCTCTCTCTCTCACACACACACACACACACACACGTATTAATATCCATGAATAATATACAATATTATATTATAACAACAGACATCTCACCGAGAGGGTACCAGAACGAGAAGGTGGTAGAACTGGATGAAGAGCGCCACCGCGTAGGGCTGCAAGTGGTGGAAGCCGGCCGCTTCGATATTGGTTTCAAGGCTTTCAAGATCACCTACCAATTCACGGCCCAAGGAGAGAAGGAGACCCTTGTGGACATCAACCTCGCCTATGAGATGAACGAAGGTGCCACAGAAATCCCCGCCGAAGATCTTCTCAAATCCCCTCTCACTGTCATGCAGTGCTTCGAGGATTTCTTGACCGCCCAAAACAAGTGATCATCATAATCGTCGATCAAACACCCCCCGGGGCGCTGTTTAATTGCTTAAATAATTTCCTGTGGCCCTCGCCTTTTTGTCTATTTCATGGGCTAAATATTGGCATGGCAGGGCATGCATATAATATAGCCGATCGATCAAATCTACGTCGGTCGGTCTATATATGAATGACCCGCCGGCTACATGCGTTGGTTCTCGTCTTGTATTTGCATTCCGTCTAGTCAACTCGATTTTCTTGTACTCGATTGGTGAGCACTTTTCATTGCTACCCTTTCTCTCCCAAAATCTCAAATAAAAGTGAGTCGACCCAGTTACTTAAAACTCTTCAAAGCTTGAACTATTATTATTGACTTGATCGACGATGAACCGGCCTAATACCCTGTTCCATTAAAAAAGATGTCTTGATTAATTGAACAGCTGGAACAGCTACATTCGGAGGATACAGATGTCATATGTGCGTGTACATGACTTAAAAAGGAAGATTTTATAAAAGAACTGAACATGAAAGGAACGGGAGAACAGGAGGGATCTCACCTTTGTTTGGACGTTTAACGATGATAAAGGTAGAAAATTTTCTCTTCCTCTTGCCCTTGTTTGAAAATTTTAAATAAAAATAAAAGAGAGCGAAAAAAATTAAATTCTTACTACTTATGGTTTATATTTGAAATTGTTGTTCTCGATAATAAATTTTTATAATTGTGAGATTATTCCTCTTTTACCTTTAGTTTTTAGAAGACTTAGTCAAAAGTATGGAGTGTCTCTTATACGGCCTTTGATGCTTAAATTAATTAAATTGGAAGAATATGTAATAATTGTAGAAGAAGTGTAACTATTATTCTTGGCATATCTTGATTGGAAAAAATATTTTTTATTTATAAAAATTGAAACTAATATATAGAAGAACATAATTTTTTAGATCTATTTTGGATTTTCAAACAAATATTTCAGAAGGTTGACATGTTCTCTGCATATCATAATTTGAAGAGTCTCTCAAAAATTACATTTCTAGCACTTAAAGAGAGAAAAAATTATATTTCTAGCACTCAAGAGAGAATCCTAAGAGAGTTCCATACCTGAAAAAGGTTAACAAGAGGTTCCCAAGAAAGTCTACAATCTCCCAAAAAGTACCTAGAAGAGTCTCTTCCAAGGGCAAAGGCTCACTAGAAGGTTCCCTTTTATATATATATATATATATATATATATATATATATATATTGACAAAATAACAAAAATATAAAAAAATACTCTTTTTAACACAACTCTTTTGCACCAAAAAGCGTGTGTTTGTTAATGTAAAAAATATTTGAGAGAAAAGAAGAAGTTTAATCTTATTCACTCGGTCAATGGTATAAATACATGAATATAAGATACATACTCTCTATAGAAGTTTACTCTATTTGCAAGATATTTAAATTATTTAAAATTAGTGTTCTAAAAGGCGCTAAACGCTAGTCGGGCGAGAGGCTAGGTCCTAGCAAACTAGGGCGCCTAGGCGAGACCTAGGAAAATTGTTACTTTTTTTATTTTTTAATTTTGTGATGTAATTTGATGTTATTTTCAATTAAATCAAAGTTAAAAAGCATCAATAATGTAACATAAACCAATAATACAACAAAAATGGAATGATATTAAATTTTTTAAAACATTAATAATAATAATTAATAAATATTTAAATAAGTGAATAACAAATAATCAAACATTAACATAAATCCTAAATTAAATAACAAAAAGAAAACAAAAGAGGCAACACGCAACAATAAGCAGCACGAGAGAGAAGGGGAAATCGGAGGCGACTCTACAACTGGTGTGCGAGCACGAGAGAGAAGGGGAAATCGGTGTTGCTGCTTGCCTACAACTTACTGGAGGCGACTTTGCAACTGGTGTGCGAGCACGAGAGAGAAGGGGAAATCAGTGGCGGTGCGCAAGCACGAGAGAGGAGACTCTACAACTGTAAGAACCGAAAGCGACTTTGCAACTGCAAGAGATGGTAGCGATACGCGCGAGAGAGAAGGGGTAACGGGTAAGGGGAAACAAAAACCTAATAAATTTATACTAAATTGATTCACGCGACCTAGGCGGCCGATTAGGCCATAATCGGCCAGGCGGTTCGCGCGGCTAGGCGTCTGCCTTGGCCACCTAGGCGCTACCCGGTACCGATTAGCCGGCCTAGTGCCTAAGGTGGTCGATTTGGCCATAATTGCGGCAGCCAACGGCTGCCTAAGCCGCGTTTTAGTTCACTGTTTAAAATACAAATTAATTATCTCTTAGTTTTAGGAATGCAGTTGACTTCTCTTTTTCTCCATTTATCTCTTTATCCTTCCTAGAATTTAGGCTTCTTTATCTTCATCAAATCAGCAGCTTCTATATCCTTGAATTTCGGCTTTCTTATCTTCGACAGCTTCTATATTTCCACACTCCCCCTCAAACTGGGTTGAATATGTTATTGAGACCAAACTTGCAACTTAATTCATCAAATAGTCTTCTTAGTAGGGCCTTAGTTAGAATATCAGTTACCTGATTTTCTGTAGGAACGTAGAATAGTTTGAACACTCCTTTTATCTTCTCTTTAATAAAGTGTCTATCGATCTCCACATGTTTTGTTCGATCATGATGGACCAGGTTTTTTGTAATATTGATGGCTAATTGATTATCATATAATACTTGAACTGGCTCTGTCATATTTACTTGTAATTCTTAGAGTAGTCTTCTTAGCCATATTCTTTCACAAAAACCTTGAGCCATGGCTCTGAACTCAGCTTTTGCACTGCTTCTAGAGACAACTGATTGTTTCTTGTTGCACCAAGCGACTAGATTTTCCCATACAAACGAACAATATCCAAAGGTTGATATTTTATCTAGGATTGATCCAGCCCAATCAGCATCACTATAGACTCTGATCCCTCGGTTTGTTGTTTTCTTGAACATTAATCCTGGCTTAGAGTTAATTTTAAGTACCTGAGGATGCGATAGACTACTTCGTGCTCTTCTTTGGGATCATTTATGAATTAACTTACAATACTCACAGAAAAACCTATATCTAGCTTGGTACGATATAAGTATATAAGTTTTCCTACCAACATTTGATATCCTCCATTTGTCAACTGGTGTGCTCTCTTTGCCAACATCTAACTTTATTGTAGATTCCATAGGAGTATCTGTCGGTTTTCAACCAAGCATCCTTGTTTCATTTAGGAGATCAAGAACATACTTTCTTTGGGAGACTGAAATCCCTTCTTTTGACCTTGCAACTTCTATATCTAAGAAGTATCGTAGACTTCCTAGATCCTTAATTTCAAATTCCCTTGAAATGACTTCCTTAAGGCTTTTGATTTCAACAATGTCATTTCCTGTAACATTGATATCATCTACACATACAATAAGAATGAAAATTTTACCTTCCTTAGAATGCTTGATAAATAAGGTGCAATCTACTTGACATTGATTATATCCATATTTCTTGATTGCCCTTGCAAATCTCTCAAATCAGGCTCTTGGGGACTGTTTAAGTCCATAAAGTGATCTCCTTAGCTTGCATACTTTGTTTCTTGTAAGCTTCGTTTCAAAACCATGTGGAATTTTCATGTAGACTTCCTCTTCTAGATCATTATTTAGAAACACATTTTTTACATCTAATTGATGTAAAGGCCAATCCAAGTTTGTTGTTAGAGACAATAAAACTCTAATGGTATTTAGTTTTGGCACAGGGACAAATGTTTCTTAATAGTCAATACCATAAGATTGGGTGAACCCCTTTGCTACTAGTCGAGCCTTGTACCTGTCAATCCTTCCATCCTCCTTGTATTTTACTATAAAAACCTATTTGCAGCCCACAAGGTTCTTTTCGGGGGGGGTAAATCAGTAATATCCCATGTCTTATTCTTCTCCAATGCCTTGATTTCCTCAAGAACAACATTCCTCCACTTAGGGTGTTGAAAAGCCTTTTGAATAGTGTGTGGAACTTGTACTTTCTCCATATTTGAAACAAATGCATTAAATTTGGGTGAGAGACTCTTGTATGAAATATAATTTTGTATAGGATGTTCTGTACATGATCTTACTCATTTTCTCAAAGCAATAAGCCAATGTAAATCCTCATCATCAAAGGAATTAGTAGTGTCCGAATTCTCACCAGTTGCAGGATCTAAATTCAGGTCAGCTTTTTGATCAAGTCTAGGGTATGTTTGGTCCTTACTTTCCTTCCGGTTAAGCTATCTCTGAACTTTTACTTATATCCATGGTAATCAGGTACTACCGCTCGGTACATGAACAACTATTCACTGTTGCATCAAAAATCTGGCCAAGGAAAGAACACTTACCCTTTTTCCTTGCTGGGAGCACAAACGCTACTTCCTTTACACCTCCCTTTGGTCATTGTGTTGTCTGGGAGCTCTGTAAATCTATTTCAAAAAGTCAATTTCTTCCTCCGCCTCGTCTTCTTCGTCCCTGACGTCTTCATCCTTCGATTGCTTCCTCCTCAACATCGTCCTCAACCCTCGATTCCTCTTCGCGTCCTCCCCCTTCTCCTTCTTCTTAAAGTCGCCTCTTTCTAATCTCAAAATAGGGTTTAGGGTTTCAACTTCAGATTTGATTTTTAATGGTCCATATGGATTAAAAGTATGGGTTAAAAGACAACAAGTCCGATCGGATGAAATAAAAAAAAAAAAGGACAAGAAGTTTGATAGAACGAAATTGAAAAAAAAAAAAAAGGATGAGATGTTCGATCGAACGAAATTAAAAAAAAAAAAGACGAGAAGTCTAATCAAATGAAAGAAAAAAAAAGGACGACAAACTCGATTGGACTCTTGTTCAAACTTACTCTTTGTCTTCTTTCTCTACTGTGTTAGGAAATATGTTGTCTACAAGCTTTGCAAATATGTTTCAAAACTGCCAATTTCTTCCTCTGCCTCATGTTCTTTGTCCTCAACGTCTTTGTCCTTCAATTGCTTCGTCTTTGACGTCGTCATTGGCCTCCGATTGCTCTTCGCGTCGTTCTCTTCCTCTTTCCTCCCTTCGCTTCGACTCTTCCTGATCTAAGCCCTAAATCCATATAATGAAATACAAAGGGATCCAAGCAGAAGATGGAAGGCCAAAAAGGGGAAGATGGAAGTCCATATAATGAAATGACCATCCTATCATCTTTCCTGACCCAAATCGGGAATTAATTAAGAAATGGAAGGCCAAGCACAAGATGTTATAATTGTTACTTGAAATTTGAATTTAAATTTATTTGTGGTTAGGACTCTTAATCACAGTCACATTCAATTTTAAATGAGATTTATCTCGTATGAAGAAATATTAGTATAAATCATCTTTTAATTAGAATGTAATTTTTTGTGTACATTTATAGATAATTTTAAATCTATAAATAGATGTACAATACTCTAAAATTAATTATAATTATATCACTTTTGTTATAATAATATTTGCTTAGAGATATTTTGATGTGATAATATCATTTTTGTAATAGCAATTATTTATTTAGTGATATTTTATTCTTTTTACTTGTAATTTTTTTTAATTTGATTTTTTTCATGTAAAATTTTATATTCAACATGGAATTGATGATTTAATTGCGATTTATTTTCGTTCCATTCTCCTAACAGAAGAACTCTCTTTGATGATGAAAGTGCTGATCATAATGAGATTACAGTACGTGGAAGTGAAACCAAGAGGCACTGCCACAGTAATTTGGTAGGTATTTGTATTTTAAGAGGTGTGGTATAAAAATAAGAAAGGATCGAGATAACAACAGAGGGTGTTGTGCAAAAACAAGTGGTAGAGATGCGAAGTGATATAAAGAAATGCGGTTCACTTTGAAAATAAGAAGCATTGATACCTTGGGGTACTTCAGAATTACCCCATTGACTTAGCCCAAAACAGCATCCCCAAAGTTACACCCCAAATAGATAGATCCATTTGTGGCGACCCCGATCGTCTGCCATTACCCAATTTGGCATGAATTACCGTCTCAGTTTTCATTTTTCCATCAACAGCCTAAATATGAAAAAGTTTAGAAGAAAAAGTTAAGGCAAGGCCAGAATAAAACCTCGAAGAAATTGAAAGAGACAACTGCAAAGAACAGTGCACATTGAATCAATCCAAATCCCACATTAAACTTTTCAGTCTGCAGAGATTTTTTCAATTCTACTTGATCTTGACTTTGCTTATATTTTTTTTCTTCTTTGCTTATCTACTTGATCTTTTTTTTTTTAACCCAGAAAGTTATCAACTTGATCTTGACTACAAAAGCTGAGAAGAATGAAGTGACTGGAAGTAGTTTTATTGTATCACTGTATTACGCAGCGCTATTACACAATATTGGAAGGAGGTCAGCGTGGTCTTGAGTGTTTTACCTTCTCATTGGTTTTGACCACTAGGGGTTTTGACTAGGCCAACCAGTCCAGGATGGGGCAGCACTTAAAAAATCCCCCAAACCGAGAGGAACGAAGGCAACTGTCATCGGAAAGATCTCGGCCTGGAAAAATGGACTCCGAGGTTAGCTTGGGCCGTGGTTGCTGAGGGTCGGTCCACTGCAGTTCGAAATTCATGAGAGGACCGTGGAAAAGATTGTCACTACTTGCTGCAACTGCTGGCACCTCTTCGATTTCTCCCACAGTCTTTTTGCCCACTCGATGTATGTTTTCCTCCTGTGATTGGACTGAAGACCCGGCTCCAGGTTGCTGAGCCGGTAGTAGCAATGCGCTTGATGCAGTTTTGCACTTCATCTCCATCAGATTCATGCATTGCAGTAGCTCCTCCTAAAAAGACCAGATGTTCTTCTATATCAATTGACATAAACAGTGGAGAGAAAGTAAATTAATTAATTTGATACACACCGGCTCTGATTTTGAATATTTGAGATTATTACCTGGCTTACAAATTCGCTAGATGAAACGGTCACTTTGAGCTCTTCAAATCGTGATGGAAACAGCTTCAATGAAGTAGTTAGAACCGCAGATGCCGCTATTATTGATGGCTTGAACTGAGTAAATTCGATCTCTGCCAATATGAAATTACGCTTAATAATGTAGCAAGCTCATTACTGAGCAGGGAAAAAATTCGAACAGAACATTGTCAAGAACCATAAGAAGGAATTCAAGGTCCAAGAGTTGTTTTCTCAAGGGATTAAACCTGCTTGACCTCTGATGATAATCTCATAAACAGATCGCTGATTGGGCGCTAGATTCCACGGCGTCAGGTTCAGCAGTGACATGAAGTATTTTGCAAAGCATATCGGAGTCAGTGATAGCATTCGCCATTGCAATGCATTGAGTATGTGAAACTCCATTTTTCTGAAGGAAATCCTATCCAAACGCAATTTTCTTGCTGTCTGTGTAAATCATTAATAATTAGTAATTAAATCATACGATCAATTCCTTGGAAAAAGGCATACTAATCCAAAAATCAGAAAAGAAAAGGGAATGCTAACATGTCTAAATTCTGAATCAAATGGACAAAAAATGACAGTTCCAATTACCATAAATAGATCAGCGTTGAAGGACTTAATCCTCATCTTCCAAGCAATTGTAAGGCAAGATATCACGAGAAGTATCGCATTTTCCTCATCAGTTGAAGTGACAACTCTCTGTCTCAGCGAGTACAATTCATAGACGAAAAACATTTCCAATCAGTCAAAAACTATCAAATACCATCAAATGCTATATATATTAAAAAAAAAAAAACTATCAAATGCAAAGCATATGTCTCGTTGTTGAGAACATGCATGAGAGAAAAGAAAATAAAAAGAACTTTGAAACTGAAACTATTGAGCACATTCTATCGGAAAAATATATAGAGTTTTTTCTCCTAAATTTACCGGCAATTCATGCCTTGAAATGAAGCGATCGAAGTAGTTCAGCGCAAGGTAAGGCACAAAAGCATCAAAATTCTCACACTTCGAGATCTATAAAAAGAGAAAATGAAATATTCAAATTATGACTTCAGAAATCCATAGAGTAATATATAAGAGATTAAACAAGAAAATGCTGATATATACAAATTAAGAGATGAAGATATATCTATTTTCACCTCTTCGATGAAAGACACAGCAAACTGACGGAAATTTGCAATGTTCCTGTTCTGGAAGTAGCCTTCAGAAGCCATGAACACTGACTCGACTGCGAAGAGTTTGCGGAATGATTGGAGTTCGTGTTCTTGAAGCGGCGGATCGTACTGCATTCTTCTGTCTTGTTTGGTTGTACGCCTTTTAGAGCTTTTTTGTTCCAGAGAAGGAAATGAATTGCTATTGGCGAGAATGATGAGAAAGTATGGTTTGTAACTTTATATAGAGAGGCTATATGATGGTTTACACTAAGCTGGTGATGTCGGTTACGCAGGTGTTCAAGATTTAGCAAAAAATTGGATATTGCCTGAGCGCGCGAAAATTTAAATTCTGCCACTATGCGAGCTGACTCACCAACGAGCATACGAGTTGTACGTATTTCGCCCGAAAGTATCAGCCTATCAGGAACGTAAACATCTGTTTCTTCGTATTTTTTTTGGCCTAGTGTGAAATTTGCCACTATTTAGGATCTAAGAATTAAATTGATTATTGTGATTTAAATGAGTTAAATAAATTATTATTTTTTTATAAATAGAATTTAGTTCTTATTTTAACACCACTAGACAATAGTTTAAATTATACCGTCATCTACAATTAACTTAAGTCTTATTTATGAAGGGTGAGTGAATTATTTTGTCCATTTTAAAATTCAGTACTCAATTTAATTATTAGGCTAAAGTGTCGTAACCAAATTGATACCATTTTTTTCACAAAAAGTTAATTTTAAAAGGACAAAGTGCCCAATGGACCATTATATTTTGTCTTCAAGGCCAAATTTACTACTTATCTTTAAAATAAGCCACTAATTTTTCATATAGGAAACTGTTTGCTCTTCATTTTCAGATTTAAGAATGTTTAATTTCTTGTGAAGTCAAAAGTTAATTTTACTTTTTAAAAAAAAAGTTAATCAAGAATTACCTAATAATGGGCACTTAAAAAACATCAAAATAGTAACAATATAATCTCTCTAGGTAGTGAACCACGTAACTAAACAATCATTGCAAGAAAATTTCATGTAATTTTATATTGTTGCTAAGTTTACACAAGTATTTAAAGAAATGCATAAGTTTACATAAATATTTATTCAAACACTACGAATAAAAATAAATCTCTTCACACATTGTAAGAATCTTTTTTTCAATTTCTTGTGACACACAAATTGACATTTTTTTATCATCAACGTCCTTATGCATGAAAGGCACAGAAACAAAAAAATCGTAAATTTTCATATACATTTTCACAAATCAATTACTATAATTTTAGGATTTTAAAAATAATTTAAAAAAAAAAAAGGAATAGAAAGAGAAGCATCAAATCACTTATTGAACTTTAAAATGTGTCAAACAAAATAAGCAACCAAATACAAAAAGAGACACACACATAAATATATTAACAGGTAAGACCTTTAGGACTACTCATCAGGTGGAACGAGACGGGCGAGATCTCACCTTTTTCCTGTACACAAGCTCGCTCGTAATCCTTTGGCCAAGCAACAAAAAGAGATGGTTTACAAAAATACACACCCTCTCTTCTCCACCAAACGTGTAAATGAACAAGATCGGTCCTATAAATGCTACAGGTATTGCGAAATCTCTTTCCCACTGCCTCAATATACATGACTATATAAACTAAAAACGGAAATACTACAACCCCCCTCTTCTGATTTTCTTTCCCCACCAGTTCCGACGGCTTTTCTCTGGTTCTGAATGCCCAATTTTGTGAAGTTTGGTTTTAATCTCCCGTAACCGAGACTTGTAATCTCTCTTCCATATCACAAACTTGAGTTTCAGCTTCTGAAGCTCTTCCTCTGGTCGCCCTGATTTGACCTCTATAATGGATTTGGCCTCATTATCAAAATCCTGCTTCTGGTGCTCAAATTCGTTCACTAGATGGTACACAACATCCAAACCACCATTAATCTCTCGCCCAGCTACATCTCTCCCAGTATTAGAGAACTTGATGGGCATGTTTCCACCGGGAGTTTGTGCTCCCATGGACATTGTATCCTCAGAATCATAATGGCAAGGTGACAGAGAACCATCTTGCCTTCCAGGTTGACCACTGGCAGCAAGACTCTTCCTGGCTGCATCCAAACTCACCTTAAGAAAAATATTTTCAGTCAGATAAGTCACGGATTTGACATACTCCCCAGTGATATGCCTTCAACCAGTTTGAAAGAACTACACAGGGCATTTTCCTTCAAACGGAGTATATGAGCAACTGATACTAAATGGAATCAATGAAAAAGGGCATGCGTTTCATTATTGAAGTTATTTGTAAACATTAGAATCCATCTCCTTCGAACATAATTGCAATACTGCCCAAATAATCTATTTTTAGACTTTTAGCTTAAACTGAATATTAGGTAACTATAAATTTGAAGTGAAACTTAATACTGAGCTCAGCTCACAAGGAAAAAGCGGTCTCGTCAAGGGAACTATCAGAGTACACAGGAAGTTTGACAACCATACAAAGTTTTACTAGCTTGTATTATTTTTGTCCCTTTGCATTGCCAGTGACCATTAATTT